>NC_134354.1:745600109-745767609 GCF_048569485.1 Anomaloglossus baeobatrachus
CATCCGACACCGGACATTGGGTAAGTCTTCACACATTGGGCAGAGGTGATCAGACACCGGACATTGGGTAAGGTTGCAGAAATCGGGCAGAAGTCATCAGACACCGGACATCAGGCACAGCAGGCATAGACCACAGCAGAGTGCACAGGCACAATAAGCACAGACTGCAGCAAAACGGTGCAGGCACAGCGGGCTTAGACCCCTAAAGAGTTGTGCAGGGGGATGGAGGGTGATACAGGGTGGTGCAGCCACAATGGGCTTAGAATGATAGAGGGTGATGCAGGCACAGCGGGCTTAGACCCCTAAAGAGTTGTGCAGGGGGATGCAGGGTGATACAGGGTGGTGCAGGCACGGTGGGCTTAGAATGATACAGGGTGATGCAGGCACAGTGGGCTTAGAATGATACAGGGTGGTGCAGACACAGCAGAAACTCCGGGCTTCATGCTTAAAACACAAACAGGACTTTATTCACAGAAGTGTTACAGGAACAGGACACAGCAGGGTTTCAGGCACAGAAAACAGCAGGAATTCAGGAACAGGACACATACTGGTACCAAGGGAACACATGAACAGGACAGGTCCAAGACAGACATCAGTATACCAGAACTATAGCAGTCAGGACTGGAGCTGGGTAGGGGCAGACCAAAGCAACATGGCAAAACCAACCCCCAAAACAGCTTAGCGCTCCATGGTAGACTACAAATCCAGTATAAATGACGGCGGTGCACTTTGTTGCAACAATAGAACTGCGGAATTAATATACACCCCTGTACTTTGTAGTAAATTTCAATAAAAAGTCCATCAGAATTACAAGAGTATGAATAAAGAAGTGTTGGAGGAATGGCACCAGGTAGTTAATTAACCAAGAGTATTAGACCGGTTTAAATAGATAGATGTAATTATAAGTAGAGTCCACTGGATGGCAGCAACGTTCTCCATTTAGATGGTGACACTGTAGCAAGGGGGAGTCACGCCATGCTGCGATGTCTGGATATAGCGGACAGACCCCGCAAATTAAGCAGAATCTGAGAGAATAAAATATTACAGGTGGTGATCAGCAAAGGGAGAAGGGGTTTTGTCTTGTATATAATAATGGAATAGCCTGTATGTTGCAGATGTTCAGCTCAATGTGGCCATCATCACATACATTGAGCTAGAAGGTGGCTGTCGATCGTGGCACTACAGGTCTCAGCAGTAGGCTACCCGTCCCTCAGTTCTATTCCCGAAAAAGTCTTCTGGAGATCCTAAAGCCTATTGACGTCACTATAACTCTCCCTCCATGTGAACTATAGCCACAGGGTTTGTGCAGTTTGTAAAGCTTTTCCTAGATACAGGAACTTAAAGGGGTATTCCCATCTCTAAGATCCCATCTCAATATGTAGTAGATGTAATAATCACAATATCAGCAAATACCTACAATTAGAAAGTATTATAGTTGTTCTGATTAGCTATGTCACTTACCTCATGTGCAGGGCATTGCAGTAGCTTAAGTGTCCATGGTTACAACCACGCATATAGCAGCAGTTAAGGCCGCTTTACACGCTGCGATATCGGTACCGATATCGCTAGCGTGGGTACCTGCCCCCATCTGTTGTGCGACACGGGCAAATCGCTGCCCGTGCCGCACAACATCGCCCAGACCTGTCACACATACTTACCCGCTCGGCAACGTCGCTGTGACCGGCGAACCGCCTCCTTTCTAAGGGGGCGGTTCGATTAGCGTCACAGCGACGTCACAGCCGCGTCACTGAACCGACGCCCAATAGAAGCGGAGAGGTGGAGATGAGCGGGACGTAACATCCCGCCCACCTCCTTCCTTCGCATTGCGGCCGGGAGGCAGGTAAGGAGAGGTTCCTCGTTCCTGCGGCGTCACATGGAGCGATGTGTGCTGCCGCAGGAACGAGGAACAACTTCGTTACTGCTGCAGCAACGATATTTGAGAATGGACCCCCATGTCACCGATCAATGATTTTGCACGTTTTTGCGATGATGCAAAATCACTCATAGGTGTCACACGCAACGGCATTGCTAATGCGGCCGGATGTGCGTCACAAATTCCGTGACCCCAACGACTTCGCATTAGCGATATCGTAGCGTGTAAAGCCCCCTTTAGTCATTTGTTTGTGGTCATAACTAGGGATGATAGCATACTTCGATTATTCGGCTTCGCGAATATTTTCCGAATACCTCGCCGCTATTCGACTATTCACGAATAATCGATGCGCAATGTAAGTCTATGGAAAACTCGAATAACAACTATTCAGAACTATTCGGGCTTCCCATAGACTTACATTGCGCATCGAAAAGCCGAATAGCGGCGAGGTATTCGGAAAATATTCGCGACACCGAATAATCGAATTATTTGATCATCCCTAGTCATAACCATGGATACCTAAATTACTGCAATGCTCTGCACATGAGGTAAGCGAAATAGCTAATCAGGAGAACTATGCTACATTTCTAATTGGCGGTATTTACTATTCTTATTATTATGACACCTACAAAATATTGGGATAGGATCTTGGAGATGGAAATACCCCTTTAAGTGATTAACTTCACCCTTGGTTTGTCCACTATCCATTGTCAGGGAGCAGGAAAAAGAAAAAAAGAGGAGGGTAAAGAACAGAGAGAGGAGAGATAATGACGGTTGGCTGCCGCTGCTTAGTGCTGTGGTCACACTGTCCTTGATGGCTGCAGTATGGATGTTGGATGGGTCAAGATTTCTGCATCTTTCACTCTAATTGTTGCGACTGTTTGATTTTATTTTATTTTTTTCCATTAATCAATATGCATGAAAATAAGAAGTTTTGTATTATATCTTATCAGACAAATCTGCTTCTTTCTCCTCCTAAATGGATCATTTATTCTCAAAATTCTCAATTCATGGGTAAAATCTGAATTCAGTAACACCAGATTTTTTATTGAGATACGAGATGACAGTTGGTGCTCATAAACATCTATGGAGAACTTGCAGTAGAATGCCTGCCACCTCTACCTCCTCCCCCTCCATAGAATTTAAAAGCAGAAACTGTCATCTATTTTTGTAATGGGAAAATCTTTTATTGAATTCAATTTTATAAGTGAATTGAAAGTGAAAGATCAATGCAGGAAAGAAAGAAAAAAAAGAGAGAAAGAAAGAAAGAAAGAAAGAAAGAAAGAAAAATAGAGAAAGAAAGAAAGAAAAAGAGAGAAAGAAAAAAAAGAAAGAAAAAAAGAAAGAAAATAAAAAAGAGAAAGAAAGAAAAGAAAAAGAGAAAGAAAAAAAGAGAAAGAAATAAAGAAATAAGAAAGAGAAAGAAAGAAGAAAAAATAAAGAGTGAAAAAGAAAGAGAAAGAGAAAGGCAGAAAAAGAGAGAAAGAAAGAGGGAAATAAAGAAAGAAAGAAAGAAAAGGAAAGATAAAGAAAGAGAGACATAAAAAAAGAAAGAGAAATAGAGAAAGAGAGAGAAACAAAGAAAGAAAGAAAAAGAAAGAAAAAGCGAGAAAGAAAAAAGAAAGAAAGAAAAGAAAAAAATAGAGAAAGATAGAAAGAAAAGAAAAAGAGAAAGAAAAAAAGAGAAAGAAAAAAGAAAGAAAGAAAAAAGAGAGAGAGAAAAAAAAGAAGAAAAAAGAAAGAGAGAGAAGGAAAGAAAGAAATAAAGAAAGAAAAAGAAAGGGTAATAAAAAAAAGAAAGGAAGTGAAATAGAGAACGGAAGAAAAAGAGAAAAAAAGAAAGAGAGAAAAAGCAAGAAAGAAAGGAAGAAAGAAAGGAAGGAAGAAAAAAAAGAAAGAAAAAGAGAAAGAAGGAGATAGAAAGAAAGGAATAGAGAGGAAAACAAGAAAGAAAGAAAGAAAGAAGAAAGAAAGAATGAAAGAGAAAGAAAGAAAGAAAGAAAGAAAGAAAGAAAGAAAGAAGAGGCTTTTTCCAATTTTCACCCATAAATTAAAAACACTTTTTTTTAGCATTCTCGAAAGTTCGAAAAAAAACCACCATAAATAAAAGGGTTTTTTTACTAACTGTTTTATATTTTCTTTACAAGATATTTTATGCTATTTTATATTTCTGTATTAGAAAAATATGCCAATGACTCCCAAAACTACACAACCTCGAACCTCATATATGTAAATCAATAAAAGTTGTCCCACAATTATTATTACATTTTTCTGTTAGGTCACACAAACTATAATTATTTCATAAAAGTTATTACCCAGCCAAAATACTGACAAAATACTGACAAAATACTAACAACTAGTGAAAATACTATTGTCAAACAATATGTAGAATTTTTTAAAATTTGAAATTTAAAAAACACTTTGAAGAATTGCTATTTTTGTGATGTTGTGTAATAGTTTTTCTGGAGCAAACTTTTCCTTTGTTTTATGTAAAGATAAATACACACAGAGATTTTTTAAGCACTTCTTGGGAACACAGCCTAACAGCTCCAACAAAGTGGGTAGGGTTTATTGAAATTTCCTGCCCACTGCGCTTCTTTTTTACTTTAAAAGGACATGCGGTGTGTGTTTAAAATTTGCAACAATGTCAATTTCTTCTGCGGATACGCTGAGTTTTCTGTGCAGATTTCACTGGGAAACGACTCTCCATTACTAACCCCTGACCTTGATGCCAGCTGTCAATTGACAGCTGGCATCAACCCCAAATTATTACCCCGATTACCACCACACGAGGACAATCATGAAGAGCTGGGTAAAGTACCAGAATTGGCGCATCTAATGGATGTTCCACTTCTGGGGAAGCTGAGGGCTGCTATTTTTAGGCTGGGAAGGGCCAAATAACCATGGGCCTTCCCAGCCTGATAATACCAGCCCCCAGCTGTCTGCCTTACCTGGGCTAGTTATCAAACATAGGGCAGAGCCCACATCATTTTTTTTATTATTATTTATCTAAATAATTTAAAAATTGGTGTGAGATTCTGTCTATTTTCGATAACTACCCAAAGCAAAGCAGACATTTGAGGGTTGTAATCTACAGTTTCCCGTTTTACCTAATTAGGCACCCACATCATTTTTTTTATTTATTCCATATGTGTTTGCAGGGCAATTTTTCCCATTTTACTTCCTTTTGCAACCCGCTAGTCATTACTAAGACCATTTTACAGCCATTTTAAAGTACACAAGTACTGGTCTCCATTGACTTATAGGTTTTGGGTCCAGTGTCAAATCCGGGTCCTGATTCAAACTTTAACTAAAATCCAGCTGAACTACGTGAAGCCAAACATCTACGGGTCCACTCATATCTAGTAACCTGCATTGATTCTTTATAGCAGCAGTACTGCCAATGGTCACAAGAGGTCACAGTGCTCCTGTTTACTCCTATATAGTACTGAGTGGTGAGGGTTTAGGTATGTTAAACAACATACAGTAGGGAAAGAGCCAGTTATGTCAGGGTTAACTGCAGAACTGCCCCACAGTAAGGTGAGTAAGGGGATATATGGAATAAGTAGTTTCTGGTTTGTTGGTTGGGTGGTTGTTGTGTAGTGGAAGAGAGAGAAGATGTAGTTAAGAAGGTGGAACAGTAGACTAGGCTCGGGATACAGATGTAACCCTCTAGAGGTGGACTGACCAAAGGGGGACTCATACCGGGTAAGCTTTATGAAAAGTAGCATAGAAGTGCCAGAGGCATTATACGCACAGCGAAACACATGAAGCTGTGTAGTTGTGTATCGGTATGATGCAGATAAACCAACTTCCTCCTCACTCCATGGCAGCGTCTGTAGAAAAGAGAAAGATCATGTCTGTAATACGACTTCATCTGCAGAAAATTTCCATCGCTGACTATGAAGAAGCTAAAGCAGGTATTTTTGACTGTCCTCAAATGAGAGGACTCATGAAAGATCCACACTTCAAAGACTCATTGAATGATGTGGAGGCAGATGCATGGTCTTTCACCATTGTGGTACATGAGGCAGATGCATGGTCTTCTTTCACTATGGTTGTACAGAGTTTTCTTTGAAACTATAAAGCAGTTAATTACACTGAACTTGTTGAAAGAATGCTATCCTCTCTCTGTGACCTTGACTGTATGAGTATCAGGGTGCATTATCTCCACAGCTACTTGGATCATTTCCCAGAAAACCTTGGTGACCTAAGTGAAGAAAAGAGTGAATGATTCCACCAAGATTTAAGAACCATAGGATACTGAGGATACTGGGATACACACATGATGGTGGATTACTGCTGGCCTCAAAGTGATTGCCCTGGTGCAACTCACCGCAAGAAATCTTTAAACTGCCCCTTTTGGAAGGTATCTCAGTAAATGAACAGTGTATCAATGATAATTTTTTATGCATGTTTCATTTTTATTCTATGATGCAAATGTGACGCAACAGGGCTGTGGGTTACTTGGTCCCGGGCGTGTGTGACACTCAGGGGAGTCGTGGTCGTGGCCGATGCCCAGTTCCGTGACCCCGGGGGTCGGTCTGAAATAAAAAGGGGTTTAAATAAAATAAAATAAAATAGTTTTTGTCGACTACGTTACTTGTGGTGTGCGGCTAGGTTATTTGAAGCCGCTGCTGCAGGGTTCTGCTGGGACTGATGGAGTTGTGCAGCTTAGGTGTTTTGGGCCCTCCACAAGCAGGGCTGGACCTCAGCAGTGGATGATGGGGATTGTAGTGAGAAATAGTAAGTGTGAGTGCATGGGGTGATCAAGAACACAGTCCACACCAGTATTGCAGTTTCCACTTGCCTTTACTTTGCTGTGGTGGTACCTGAACCCGCGGGTGCCGGTCCCAGGTGTATCCGCTCCCCTTGTTCTCCGTGCGAGCTGTGAACTGGGTTGGCTGTCCTCCATGCACACTTGTTGTTGATGGGCTCCCGTGGCCTAAAGCTACTTGGGAACCCCTCTGTTTCTGTCTTGGTCCTATTGCAGGTGTGGTGCCCCTGACCTGGTCAGGCACCACTGAGTACTGCACTCAGACTGAGTGAGTACAAGCAGGTAATCCCAAAGGCTGACTAGGGTGTGGACACACACACAGACACTTAGTAACCAGGACACACACACAGCTTATAGGGGACCCCTGGGCAGACCCAGGGAGGAGGCGTAGCCCTCGCATCCCAGCTAGTGTTGGGTAGTGAGACAAGAAGCTACAGAGTGTGCAGTGGCAGTAAGAGGAGAGGAGTGGAGTAGCCGCGTTTGAGGTGTAGAGCAGAGGAGCAGGACATGCTCAGACCCTGCACCTGTAGTGGCTGTTGACGGGGTAGAGCGGCTACCTAGTAGGGATGCCTGAAAACCACCTAGTGTAGAGGTGGCTGAGTAAGGGGACTACTGGTAGGCCAGGCCAGCACGGGGAAACAGGTCCCTAGAGCAGGAACCCATCTACTCGGCCTGTTAAACCTGCTGGTGAGGGTGCTGGATGTACCTCACCGAACCGAACCACAAAGAGTCTGCAGCATCAACAGCAATGAGGGGGCCCATAAGTAAAAGAAGGCAAGCAGCCAGCATTACTTGGTCCACGCTGTCAGCAAACGGGCCAGAAAGGGGAGAACGGCAGTTGCGACTTCCCTGGGTGATTCCCGTAGTACTACAAAGTCAGGGGTCACTCCAAACAAGAAGGGCTAGGAAGGCGAGTCAGCAGTCACCCCTGGATCAGCCTGAAGGATACCAGGTTCCACCTGGTTCACCATAGCATCGCCCGGGTTATCTCACGTTACCACCAGAAAAGTGAGTAAAAACCCTGAAAGACATTGCTGTTTGTGAGTGAGTTTTTCTGCGACCTGTGGTACTACACACTTACACCTGAGCCCCTGGGGCCAGCCTCAATCTCGGGAGGCCATAACACCAGACTGCATTTACCATCAGCCCCAGATGGTCCCTAAACTGCAGTGGCGGTCACCCCCTGACCGCAAAACCGAGAGTGGCGTCACGAATCCCATTGAAGTTAACCTGACCTACCTGTGGCCAGAAGATTCCCAACACGTGAAGACCCTTTGGCAACCTGAAGGTAACGGGGCTTCACACAGGCAGCCTGGACTATATAAGGGGTTCAGTCCCCAGTCCCCTCTTTGCTACTTGTGCTTTGGACTTTTTCGGTTGGCGATGGACCCTGGAGTTTTTCTCGCCCGGCAGAATTAACAGCTGACCATAAAGTGTCCCACTGTCCTAGGGTCTGCACCCCGCCTTGTGCTGAGTACTGTGAGCCTTGGTTCCAGACTTCCACAGGCCTCCCGTGGTTCCTGGAGTCTGACGCTTCCACAGGTAACCCATGGTGCCTGGAGTCCTGGTTCCGTACTCCACAGTCCCTCACTCCTTTTACAACACTCCGGTGGTTCTTCAGGTCAGCTTCAGTACTTTCCACTTTCTACTGCTACTCCTCTCCTCCTCTCCTTCACTTCCTCCTCTCTCTCTCTCTCCTCTGACTGACTTTCTAACAGACTGCACAGAACCTTTTCCAACTGATCATTGGCCCCTACCTCTCACTGGGTCTCTCCCTCAGGTTGGGTGGCTACCGTCCAATCAGTGCCCTCCTCTTTTATCTGTTACTAGGTAGCCTCCCAGTTTGGTGTTGAGGTTGTGTATATGGCCTGAAGGTGTGTTTGCTGGCACGGGTATTCCGGGGTTTGGGTTTCAACGGGTTACATTTGTGCCATTTGTGACACCTGGTTCCTCAGGGGTGCTACATAAATTCTTAATAAATTAATAAATAAATCTACATGTGTAAATTTGTTTTAATAACCAAGAAAGCAAAAATAACAATGTTTAGTAGACATCAGTCCTAGTGTTCGATCAGTCGTATGAATATACATAGGGTATATCACATCTCATTAACTAGAGCTAATGGGGGAAAAATAAGGGCAGAATATGCACAAAAACTGACCTAAAAAAAGTTGACTATCTCAGGCATCAAAATCCACACTTACGTTTTTAGTGAATTTCCATTTTGGAAACTCATCAAAAACTCATGTAATTGCACATACAGTGGCTTGCAGATGTTTGTGCACCCCTGGTCAAAATTACTGTTATTGTGAACAGTTAAACAAATTGAAGATGAAACTATCTCTAAAAGGCATAAAGGCAAAGATGACACACTTCTTTTGTATTTTAGGCACAAAAAAAAATATTTTTATCTTTTACATTTTAACCCATTCACCCCTGGGCGATTTTTCTTTTATCGTTTTCTCCTCGAAGAGCCATAACTTTTTTATTTTTCCGTCAATATAGCCATATGAGGGCTTGTTTTATTTGCAGGATGAGTTGTACTTTTCAATGACACCATTCTTTCTGTCCATAGTGTACTGGAAAACAGGAAAAAAAAGATCCAAGTGCGGTGATATTGCAAAAAAATGCAATTCCACAATTGTTTTTGGGGTCTTTTAGTTACCATGATCACTATGTGGTAAAACGGACCTGGCATTATGATTCACCAGGTCAGTACGAGTTCGTAGATACCAGACATGTATAGTTTTACTTTTATATAAGTGGTGAAATAAAATTCAGACATTTGTCCCAAAAAAATAGCGCCTTATTCGCCATTTTCCGAGACCTGTTTTATGATGCTGGTGGAACCATAAAGTTTCCTTACGCATGTTTTCTGGTGTTTTTTCAGTTGTTTTTTATGGCATCTTTGCTCTGTACTGTCAAGTGTATAGAACAGGCGACTTCCGAATGAAGCCGCCCAAGGAATTAGCGCTATTTTTATTAATCGCTTCAAGGATCTAAACTCAGAAGTGGTTAAAAGAGGTGGTAAGACAGGAAACGTGTGTCATTTTTACATTGTTGGGCATTGTTTATTTTTTGTGTCATTTTTTTTGCTGATTTGATGTAGAACCCTCCTGAAAAAGCCATTGTGTGCACATACCCTGACATGATCATTCTTCCTGTATACTTGAAAGTATAGAGCACTCATTGTTTTTGAATGCCTCAAAATAAAAATAAAATCTGTGTGAACAAAGCCTTAAGGGGTACTTTGCACACTACGACATCTCAAGCCGATGCTGCGATGCCGAGCGCGATAGTCCCCGCCCCCGTCGCAGCAGCGATATCTTGTGATTGCTGCCGTAGCAAACATTATCGCTACGCCAGCTTCACATGCACTTACCTGCCCTGCGACGTCGCTCTGGCCGGCGAACCGCCTCCTTCCTAAGGGGGCGGGTCGTGCGGCGTCACAGCGACGTCACACGGCAGGCGGCCAATAGGAGCGGAGGGGCGGAGATGAACGGGACATAAACATCCCGCCCACCTCCTTCCTTCCGCATAGCAGCCGGGACGCAGGTAGGAGATGTTCCTCGCTCCTGCGGCTTCACACACAGCGATGTGTGCTGCCGCAGGAACGAGGAACTACATCGTACCGTCGCTGCTGCTAAATTATGGAAATATCGGACCCTACACCGATCATACGATAACGATGTTTTTGCGCTCGTTAATCGTATGTGAAAGGATTCACACACTGCGATGTCGACAGCGACGCTGGATGTGCGTCACTTTCGATTTGACCCCACCGACATCGCACCAGCAATGTCGTAGTGTGCAAAGTACCCCTAAAGCACATTCACACTGCATATTTTTATTGTTCAAAACCAAAAGGTTTTGAAGGATAAGACTCTTGAAGAAACTCATTTTTTTCTGGTGTTTTGTAAATATGAAGCGTTTTTGAGCGTTTTTCGTATCTTATGGAAACTTTAGTAAACAAGGAGGAATTTTTTTGCAGCGGGGACACTACACAAATGTGCAAAAATGTCTTCTGAACAACTACTTAACTTTCCCATCGACTTCCATGCTAAAAATTGAGCGTTTTCCTAGCGTAACATGCCTGAAGAATGCATGTTACTTTTTTTTTTTAAATGCTTGACATCTTTTGAAATCCTGAAGAACTTAAAAGAAGTGTAAAAGCCTGAACATATATTTTTTATTTTATTTTTATTTTTTTTCCCCACCATATATGAGCAAACAAAATGTCAGATAAAGAGGCAATATGAACACAGCCTCACTGTTCTCAATATACTTCTAAGATATTATCTTTTGAGTAATATTTACATATAAAATTCCATAATTACACTTATAATCATTGCTAAGAAAAAATAAAATAATAATAATTATGAGAACATGAAAAAAATAATCCAAAACTCACACAAGTCAGAAAGGAAGAAAAAACAGGATGAGAATATAAAAAATAAAAAGGAGAATTGAAAGAATTGATTCCACTCTCACACCTGTAAGGGGGTGTAAGACTCGGCCGTCCCTGTCCTGCAATCCGCCATTTGCTGATGTAACTTTTTAATGTTTGAAATTGATGTGAAGGTGTAATGTGTTTATTCAGCCACTAGATGGCCATAATGCAATAACTGTTTCCAGGTACTCTTGGGTTAGGGAGAGTAATTGCAGGGAAGAGTTTAGTCAATAAAAGGTCAGGGACCCAGGAAAGAGCAGGAGAGTCCCAAGTGAGGAATAACAAGCTGCGTCTGTGATAATCGTAGTACATTTGGGTTGAATCTGGGTCCTGGCACATAGGGTCCTGGCACATAGGGTCCTAGGGAGGAGAGGACTGGTTGAACTGTGTCTAAGGTCTAAGTTGAGTCCATGTGGCCTGGATGGTATCCATTCCCTGGCGTATACCCAAAGAACCCCCTCAGTCTGCTGAAGGTCAGTGGGCTCTAAAGCGAGTGCAGGAACCGATCAACCGGGCAGAGGAGTGCTGTTGTTGGGGGCAGGGGACAGACCACAGCAAGGGGGCAGCTCGGGATGTTTGGTCCCGGGGTCGTGGCGGTGGCTCGAGGGGAAGCTGGATCCAGGCCAGAGCACCCGCCCACAACTGAAAAAGGGGGTTTATTATATGGGAAGGGTTTTGTCAGTGACGCTACCCGTGGTGTGCGGTGATGATTGGTGACACCGCCACTGCCGCTGAAGCAATGCCCGGGACCGGTGAAGTGGGGTAGCTGGGTGGTATCCCCTCCACAGGTAGGGGAGGTGTTGTCCCGGGGGCCCCGTTACCGGTGGGACAGTGCTGCGGAGCGCAATCTGCAGGATTTGGACCGGGTGGTATTTTTGTACTCACAGTTCTTGAATGAATTCACACAGAGTCCAAATGGTAAACCAAATTGCCAGTGACCGGTGCCCTCCGGTGGGTGTATTCGGGTCCCACACCCTGATACAGTAAACAGGGGTCCCTTCCTCCTGCACTTAGTGTTTGTGTCCTTAATTTTTACTACTCCGCTTGAAACGGGGAAGTCCACTCCCGGTGATTTTTCCACGAGAGCTGACCCTTGGGATCTTAACAGGCAATTGCGGAGCCCTATCCCCCTCGTTGGGCTTCTGTCTCGCTCTATCTGGGCCTCCTGTGGGACAAGACTTGGAATCTTGTCCCCGGCTGGTCAATTAGTAAGGTGCATGAAGCTGTCCTGGCTCTAGGGTCTAGGTACCCCCCTGTCGTGCACGGCCTCCGGACCGGATTCCCGCTGTCGGTAGCGGCGGGCTACAACCCTGCCCCGGTCCACTTAAGTTCTTTCGCGACCGGATCTCCATCGCCTGTGGACCTGTCTGCCGACTACCACCTAGTCAGTAGTCCTGTAGTCCAGAGGCTCCAACCCCTGACTACCCTGTCACTTCACACTCCTCTCACTTTCTTTCCGTCTGGCTAACTGTCTCAGCCCCTCCCATCACACCTCAGGACCCCTAGGTGGGCGTCATCATCCGCTTGGCCTCGCCCACTGGTGTGTCCCTATTGTCATTGGGGGTGACTATAGAAAAATGGGGCGTGCACACTTTTTGAGGGGTGAGGTGCTAGTGAATGGGGGAACCCCACAAATATAACCATAGAGATACACTGCACACTCAGTTATATATAAATGATGTGTAAATTTATAAAATAAATATAAATTTACACATCATTTATATATAACTGAGTGTGCAGTGTATCTCTATGGTTATGGGGGGTGACTAGGCTTTGCTGGCTAATGTTGTGTACCTATGTGAAGCCCCACAGGTGTTGTGTCGGTGCATTACCTTCAGGGACTCCACTCGGCTGGATCTGTCACAGGTAGGAGATCTTCTTCTTGTCGTGACGCCACTCTCAGTATTGCGGTCAGTGGGGGGGACCGCCACTGCAGGTTGAGGGACGCCTGGGGCTGATGGTGAGTGCAGTTAGTTGGAATAGCCCCCTGAGAGTGAGGCAAGCCCCAGGGCCCTGTGTAGATGTGTAGAACTACAAGGCGCAGAATGACTCAACACAGGCAGGATGTCTTTCAGGGTTTTTACTCACAGTTGATGGCAGGGTGAGTGACCCGGGCGTAGCTGGGATGAACCAAGTGGGAACCAGGTGTCCTTCAGGCTGACTTGTGAGGGTGACTACTAACTCGCCTTCCTTAGCCCTTGGTGGTTTGGGGTAACCCCGACTTTGAGTCCCTATGGGGGTCACCCAGGGAAGATGCTGCAGCCTCTCTCCCCTTCGGTTGCCGTTTGCTTGTCGCCTGGACCAGGCCACTCCAGCTGCTTGCCTCCTGTGACCTATGGGCCCTAACTGTGGCTACGTGGCTGCGGCTTTTGTAGTGTTGTGGCGTGGGCTTTGAGAGCCCCACACCGGCAGGTTTAGCAAAAGAAAGCTGGATCTATCTCCGCTTCGGGATCTGCCGCCCGTTTGGGCCTGGTACTCTCTAGCAGTCTCCTTACTTCCCACTCCGTGCTCTCTCTTTAGCTGAAGATGGATTTCGGGTAGCCCTCCTAGTTGACCGTTCTCCCCCGTCAGTAGCCACTGCGCGGGCGCTGTCAGACTGCACAGCCCCAGGGATCTGCTCCTCACTCGAGCTCCCTGGACTCTACACTGCTCTGGCTCACTGCCCCTCCTCTCCTGTTCTTGCCTACGCCACCTAGCAACCAGACTCTCTTACCACACCCCTTGAGAGGAGATGGAGGCTTTTGGCCCCCTCCACTATTCCAGTGGAGGTGAAGGCTTTTCCCCCTCCTGGGATCCCCAGGGGTCCTCTCATGGGTACATGTGTGAGACCTGATCACTATGCGCCTGTGTACCACACCCCGGTCAGCCTTCCGGATTACCTGTGTTGTACTGTTCCCAGCATGGGTGCAGTACTCAGTGGTGCCTGACCAGGTCAGGGGCGCCACATTCCCCCCTAGTTATCACCAGCACGTCCTCGGGCTGCAAGACAACATTTTAAAATGCATAAAACATTAAAACATGTAAAACATTTTTAAAAGCACCAGGTCCCATACATCACCACCCTCCACCCACAAGTCCGTTAACCCACCCAAAACCCTCTCACGTCGGCCGCGCCTTCAGCCACTTCTGGCAGGATGTAGAGGCGGCTTTCATGGGCTGGTGGTTTCAGGGTATACCTGGCCTGGTGGATCCGCGCCTTCAGCCACTTCTGGCAGGATGTAGAGGCGGCCTCCACAGTTGGTGCTGACCAGGTACCCTCTTTGTGGTGGAGAGCCAGGCCCCATAAACAGGCATGCTCTCTGGTCGCAGGCGAGCCAAGGCCCTATATACGGACGGGCTCCTCCTGGTTGCAGACGAGCCAAGCCCCTAAACAGGCTGACTCTGGTGGTGGTGGTGCCCTTTTGGTGTAACTATTTACACTGCGAGAGTTTGTGGCTATAGCCAGTTCATAGCCTTAAGGTTTATTTCTCACAATAGTTTATGTGGGCACATTCTTGAACTTTAAAACGTTGCAAAACAAACTTTCCAAACTGGTCAAAACTTGCTGTACTTTACTTGAACTTATGCAGACTCCTCTTCACCAGGGCTTGGGCCTGTAGGGCTGCGGCACCTGTTGCTTTCTTGACCTTTTTCCTCATCTGTAGTTGTCTCGTCAGTAGGTCCTTTGTCTTTTCTTTCTTCTTCTTTGGGACATGGCACTACATCTAGCGCATACCACCCTCTTTCTCCTTGGTGCATGGTGAACTGTACGGAGTCTCCCATCTTTAAGTTTCTGCCAGGGTGTCCTCTGGGCAGATTAGCTCTGACGTCTCTCCTATTGACAAAAATGCCTTCTTTGATACCAGGTGCTACGATGAACCCGTATCCTGACTTGAGGCTGAAGTCCTCCACTACTCCTCTGCAAAGGGGTCCTCGGACCTGTGCTTTGGCTCTTCTCAGGAACCTTTTTTCTTGTAGGTCTCTGGCCGTGATGTCATCTCTCTGCTCTGGGGATGGCGGTGCAGGGGAAAACTGAGTTTTGCTGCGGCGCTGTGTCTTGCGGGCTGGATTCTGCGAAGTGCAGCTTACAAGCTCCCAGGTAGGGCGGTTGGGCAGGTCTTCTTCGTCAGCAGGAGGTGTCAGGTCTTCCTCGTCCCAGCGGGAATATGGCAGCATCTCCGGCTCTGGGACTAGCACTGCTGCTGGCTCCGGGGGCAACTCCTCAGCTTCTTGCCCTCCTCTCCCCCTTAGTTCTTCGCTGCACTCTGGTCGTGGCAGCGCCGGGGATGAGTGTTCCTCAGCTGGCCCAGGCGGTGGACTCTTCACCGTGGTTGCTGCAAGGGTTGCCTTAGGGGTGTGCGGAGGGAGCATGTATCGGTCCACCATCTCCTGTGGGAACTTGGCCTCCAGGTCAGCCTTCAGCTGCCAGTATGCGGAGTCTTCACCTATCAGGGATTTCCTAGTAGGGACTTCCTTAGGCTGGGGAGCGGTGTCTGCTCTGGCCTTGCAGGCCGGGGTAAATGGTGATGCAATCTCTTGGCGGGCCGCGCCCTGTATGGCGGCGGCCTGGTCTTGGCGGGCCGCGCCCGGCATGGCGGCGGCCTGGTCTTGGCGGGCCGCGCCCTGTATGGCGGCGGCCTGGTCTTGGCGGGCCGAGCCTGGCGTGGCGGCGGCCTGGATCTGCGTCGCTGTTGCGGCCAGTTCTTGGCGGGCCGGACTGGGCATTGCAGCCGCGGTCTGAATTGGCATCGCATCCTCGATGGGGTCCGTGCAGGTGGAGCTGGGCATCGCTGCAGTGATCGGGGCTTGACGGGCCGCACCTGGCGGGGCTGCGGCCTGGTTCAGCATCTCACTTGCGGCTCGGACGAGCGTCGCTGCTGCGGTGGGGTCTTGGCGGACTGGGCTCAGCAGGGTGGCAGCCTGGGTCAGCGTCACACCTGCGGCACGGATGAGTATCGCCGTGGCAGTCGGACCTTTGCGGGCCAGGCGGGGTGTCGCTGCGGCGGCCTGGATTTGGCGGGCCGCACCTAGCGTGGCTGCGGCCTCGCTCAGCGTCGCCGCGCCAGGCGCCTCTTCTGGGACCGCGGTCGTAGCAGCAGGGGTCGGAGCACTTGCGCTGGCCGGGGCAACTCTGGACTCACCCATCGGTGGCACCATCGGGATCTGAGTCGTCGCCGCTCGATCTGGCAGGCGTCGCGCGGCTCCCTCCTCGTAGGTCCGAACCGCCGCAGCCATCTCCAGAAGCTCCATGCGTTCCTCTCTGAGCTGTCGCATAATCCTGGCCTCCAGCTGATCGCAGAAGATAGCAAGCTCCCGGCACCACCAGGCAGCAGAGCCTGGTTCTGGGTATCCACGTCCGGACTCCATTTCTTCTCTCTGCAGCAGCAGGCTTGTGGCTCTCTTTCCTTCCCGCCGTCTCTGGACGCTTCCGCTTTCTTCACAAGCGAGGTCAGAACTCTGCAGGGGATCTCTGGGTAGCCACACCTCTTCGTGGGCGGTAACTTCTCCCAGCGCGGGCTGCTGTTGTTTTTCAGCGCGCTTTTCATGGTGGCAATATGGCGGCGCTTCCAATTTTTCAAGCGGACCGCCCAGGCACATGGTCACCTGTCTGAACAGGTCTAGTCCTTATCCTGTTCGTGACGCCAGATGTGAAGCCCCACAGGTGTTGTGTCGGTGCATTACCTTCAGGGACTCCACTCGGCTGGATCTGTCACAGGTAGGAGATCTTCTTCTTTTCGTGACGCCACTCTCAGTATTGCGGTCAGTGAGGGGGACCGCCACTGCAGGTTGAGGGACGCCTGGGGCTGATGGTGAGTGCAGTTAGTTGGAATAGCCCCCTGAGAGTGAGGCAAGCCCCAGGGCCCTGTGTAGATGTGTAGAACTACAAGGCGCAGAATGACTCAACACAGGCAGGATGTCTTTCAGGGTTTTTACTCACAGTTGATGGCAGGGTGAGTGACCCGGGCGTAGCTGGGATGAACCAAGTGGGAACCAGGTGTCCTTCAGGCTGACTTGTGAGGGTGACTACTAACTCGCCTTCCTTAGCCCTTGGTGGTTTGGGGTAACCCCGACTTTGAGTCCCTATGGGGGTCACCCAGGGAAGATGCTGCAGCCTCTCTCCCCTTCGGTTGCCGTTTGCTTGTCGCTTGGACCAGGCCACTCCAGCTGCTTGCCTCCTGTGACCTATGGGCCCTAACTGTGGCTACGTGGCTGCGGCTTTTGTAGTGTTGTGGCGTGGGCTTTGAGAGCCCCACACCGGCAGGTTTAGCAAAAGAAAGCTGGATCTATCTCCGCTTCGGGATCTGCCGCCCGTTTGGGCCTGGTACTCTCTAGCAGTCTCCTTACTTCCCACTCCGTGCTCTCTCTTTAGCTGAAGATGGATTTCGGGTAGCCCTCCTAGTTGACCGTTCTCCCCCGTCAGTAGCCACTGCGCGGGCGCTGTCAGACTGCACAGCCCCAGGGATCTGCTCCTCACTCGAGCTCCCTGGACTCTACACTGCTCTGGCTCACTGCCCCTCCTCTCCTGTTCTTGCCTACGCCACCTAGCAACCAGACTCTCTTACCACACCCCTTGAGAGGAGATGGAGGCTTTTGGCCCCCTCCACTATTCCAGTGGAGGTGAAGGCTTTTCCCCCTCCTGGGATCCCCAGGGGTCCTCTCATGGGTACATGTGTGAGACCTGATCACTATGCGCCTGTGTACCACACCCCGGTCAGCCTTCCGGATTACCTGTGTTGTACTGTTCCCAGCATGGGTGCAGTACTCAGTGGTGCCTGACCAGGTCAGGGGCGCCACACCTAGATGTAGGGTTTGTGTTGGAGGGTCAAGGAGGAGAGATTCCTGCACCTGGAAGAGGGGTGCAGTCATCTGTGACACCCTGAATTTGTCAGGGCATCACACTGTCACAGAGGGCCCCTTCAATAATTTCATGTTCCCTGTGAGTGGGAAAAGGGGTGACCGTAAAGGACTTTTTGATTATGCTTTGTAAAATGAAACTGTGGGAGAAGATGAGGGGCTCAGGGGCTGTCCTAGAACCCGAGTACCAGAGAAGCAGTCAGCCGGAAAAATTAAGTGTAAGTGTGACGCCCTGGCAAAACCAGGTAGTCACAAAAGTCCACCCTCCTTGTTACCACCAAAAACCCACACCCAGGTACAACACACAGCCATTAAAGCCTAGCCACCCCCTCATGACAATAAGGACACACCAGTGGGCAGGATCAGGTGGATGAGAATGCCCACCTAGGGGTCCTGAGGTGTCAGGGGCGGGAACCCGACAGTTGACAGTGGAGTTGAGTTGAGTTTTGGACAGTAGTCAAGTGAAGACCGTTGACAGCAGTGGAGTCAGGGGTAGGGGCCCCTGGACTACTTGCCTAGGTGGCAGACAGTAAATAGAGCCACAGGCGACGGCGATCTGGTCGCGTGAGACCTTCAGTGGACCAGGGCAGGCTTGTAGCACAACACACCCACTGATCTCAATAGCACTAGTAGATTTTTTTTACAATTTTAACCCCCGTATAGACAGAATAACAGAATGCTTGAATCAGCCTGATAGATGACTGCAATCATTTCATTAATTATTTGCTGCTAGGAGAATACTAATTGTGGTGAAATGACACAAGAAAAAATAAAGTTGTTTTTCCTAAACAATGTTGTGGCTGTTAAAGGCTAATTAACACCAGGATTAGCATAAAAATCATTAATCTGTTTACTGAGCAACAGCAATTTTCATGTTATTTGCTTTACTGAACTGAAGATTTTAATAATTTGCTTCCATTTAAATGCACGAGGAAGCCGAGAGCAACCGCTGCATTTAGCCTGTCGTCTGCTTATCTGTTGGGCAATCGATTGTTATAATTTCCTAAAGGGTTTAATTGCAAATTTTAACTGAGCGTCAAACAATTGTGTTAAATCTGTTTTTAAAAACGAGCCCTAAAGGGGTGTTTGGGTTTCAACAAATGATCATCTGTCTACTGGATTGGTCATGATTCTCAGATTGGTGTGTGCCGGACCACTGGGATGGTATAGATGGGGGTCCTTCATTTCCAATCAGCTACTAGACTGTGGCTAGTAGAAGTTAATTGCTTAATCTGTCACTATAAGTAGCTGAGAACAGTGCTTGACTGTCTATTTCAGTGGCATGGACTTTAAATGGAAAAATAGCTACTGTATGTAGCCAGGCTTGTACTGGCCAACAGATGAACAGGAGAATTCCCCGGTGGGCTCCTGTGCAGGAGTGGACCGTCCGCTAACTTAGATGAGCGGTAATTGGCACCATATATTTGATTCGCTATGTATAGACAAAGACGGCATCTCATCAGTCAATTAACAAACTTCCTAGTGTATATAAGCAGAGGTAAGTTTATGGATGAGGATAATGTAATATTTGCATGTAGCTGAACAGTGGGCTCTCAACGTCAATGTTACTGGTGGGCTGTATCACCCCAGCCCAACCCTGCATATAGCCACCACAGGACTAGAGACCATTGCTAGTGCTTTGGCTATGATTACAACAGAGCTGCATTGGATCATCAGATTTGCAGGACACCAAGGTCCGGAACAGTAGACTCTCAATGTCAATGTTACTGGTGGGCCTGTATCACTCCAGTCCAACCCTACATACAACCACTGTAGGACTAGAAGCCATTACAAATGCTCTGGCTGCAATTACAACAGAGCTGCATTGGGTGATCAGATTGGCAGGACACCAAGGTCCGGAATAGTGGGCCTTCAATGTCAATGTTACTGGTGTGCCCGTATCACCCCAGTGCATCCCTACAGACAGTCACTGTAGGACTAGAGGCCATTGCTTAATGCTCTGGCTGCAAGTACAACAGAGCTGCATTGGGTGATCACATTTTCAGGACACCGAAGTCAAACTGTTTAGGTGCCACAGTCAACCTTGACCGAAGAATATATGGAGTTAAATGCTTATAATTAGAGATAACTTCGGGAGTCTCACTATCAATTCAAACATTTGTACCATTACCCCAACGTTTTGTAGCCCACAGGGATATTTCAGCATGCACACAAATTGGGGGGTTATAGTGCAAATTTACTTATAGTTTGCTGTTATATTTTCTTTGCAGCATATGCCAAATTATGCTGCTTGTCGTGTGACTAATGAGCTGCGTCAGGCTTCCCGGTCAAGGTTCTCACTGCCAATCCTATAAATTGGTCATCAGTCTCTGACAGTTTTCATCTAATGTGTATGATGAACTTAAGACCTCTGTACTGTATTACTGGACCGTTGGTGCAGTGTTGCGGTGGATCCTGGAAGCCATAGTTCAAGAAGAGCAGTTTAAGCAGCACTGGAGCAGCAGGACAGATGAGTGGACTTTTCAGGAGATGCCGAGCTGATTCTAAAAGAGCTGGAACAATAATGACTGGTGATGCAGAACAGGACTGGTGATAAATGATATAGCAGGGCTCAAACAGTGGTGCCTGGTAAAGCAGCGCTGAATTAGTGAGGACTGGTAAAGTGAAAAGGATCTGCCATGACAAGTGAAGCAGAGACATTACCACAAAGAAGCAGAGTTGATGGAACATTGTAGCAGAGATCGTACCATGATGTTGCAGAGTTGGGATAGTGATGTAACACAGTTTATAATATGATGTAGCAGACTTGAGGCAGTGATGTACCAGAGTTGTCACCACAATGGAGCATTCTATAGCAGAATGTTAATGTGGTGTAGCAGAGTTGTACCGCAATGTAGAACTGCTGAAACCATTCTGTAGCGGCGTTGTACAGTGGAGGCTAATATATTAGTGCTAGAACTTGGAAAGGGGTTGTCTGATGTTGGATAAACCCTCTAAAGAATTAATTAGGGTGAAAAAGGAAAGTTTTAGTAATCAATGACAGTACCGTTGTTAACAAACCAAACTAATAAACAGTCAAATTGGAGGTGTGGAAATTGAGAAGATAAACACTCACATTATATGATGAGCAGGTAATAACATGATATCAGCAAGTTACAGGATAAAGCCACTATACCTGGCACCAGCAGCAGACCGGAATCAGACGTAAATACACTGCTTTCTTCTATGTTTGGCTCTCTGTACTGAATATTTGCTGCTCAGCATCACAATGCCTCTGCGACAGAGTATGGAGTAGTGATGGCGAGGACAGACTTTTCTCGAACATAGACTAGTAAGTTCTTGACAATCATCTATACTAGTAGGTGAGATCTTATTAAAAGCTTGGAATCTGTTGTGTGGTGGAACGCAGGGTGAACCTCTTATAACAGATGAGATTGCTTCTCTACTCTGTGATGGCAGAAGGAATCTAGATGCACCCAGGCGAAATTTCAACAATGTTACTTACAGGGAGGCAACATGCCTAACGGTTACAAAGTTTTTCATAAGGCAATATGCTTGGTGGTTACAAAAGCTCACATTGGACAATGAATTAGACAATTGGCATACATTTGCTGACAATTGTGACACTCTAGTTGCACCTTTATCCTTTTGCTGGCAATCTCTTCAGCTGCAACTCCTTCACTCTTTAACAAAGTCTCCATGTTTCTTGTTATGCAGCACAACACAAACTCATAGATTTAGGATGAAGTTCTTTACATGTTCCTCCGAGGTCTGCTCTAAAGCTCCGGGGTTATTGCATCTTAATATCAAGTCCTAGCTAAGACACAGGCCGTTCTGCTGTACTGCACAGCTTCATCCTTATTCTAACTATCTGCACTCTCTCTGTCAAAATAATTAACTTTTATAAACCTTATAAACCCCCAAAACATTTTTGAGGCATGGTTTTAATGCATGAAGATTTTAGTCTGTTTCTTCTGATGAAGTGGGGAAAACTGGAGCTTTTTAAATCAGAAACACTTTAGAATTAATGTTCAACTCTGTACATTGCAGTATAATCTAAAATATACTTTTCCAGCACCTCCTTCCTCCAGGCTGCAGATACTGGGAATTTATATGTGTGTGCTTGGCACATTCCTGAACTTTTGGCCAATTCAATTCGATAATTGGTCCCATCAATTTTATAAATTGCAGTTGTACATCACAACAAATAAGAAAGTGACCTGAGCGGGGTGTACTCAACTGGTGTAATACCATATGGTCCATCCTTCCGTATCATGTCATTATTTTTCCATTACAGTGGCCTCTCACCTTACCAAATCTGATCTCCTGCTTTGCACTGAGAAGGAGTAAACACCTCAAAACACGTTTCTACCCCTTAGACTCCTTGTCAGTGACTTCTTACCGTAGCAAATCCGATCTCGTGCTTTGCACTGAGGAGGAGTAAACACCATGAAGCACATTTATCCCCCTTAGACTCCTTGTCAGTGTCCTCTTACGTTACAAAATCCGATCTCCTGCTTTGCACTAAGGAGGGGTAAACACACTAAAAACACGTTTCTGCCCCTTAGACTTCTTGTCAGTGGCCTCTGACCTTTTTAAATCCGATTTCCTGCTTTGCACTGAGGAGGGGTAAACACCCCCAAACATGTTTCTCCCTCTTAGACTCCTTGACAGTAGCCTCTCACTTTACCAAATTCGATCTCCTGCTTTGCACTTAATAGGGGTAAACACCTCAAAACACATTTCTCCTCCTTAGACTCCTTGTCAGTGGCCTCTCACCTTACCAAATCCAATCTCCTGCTTTGCACTTAATAGACTTTTCTCCCCCTTAGACTCCTTGTTAGTGGCCTTTTACCTTATCATATCTGATCTCCTGCTTTGCACTGATGAGGGTTAAACACCCCAAAACATGTTTCTCCCACTTAGACTCCTTGTCAGTGACCTCTTACCTTACCAAATCTGATCTCCTGCTTTGCTCTGAGTAGGGGTAAACATTCTGAAACACGTGTCTGCAAATAGAGTTTTTGGTTTGGCTTCTTATCCTAAGTTATGTGGCAGCAAGGCTCGTTAAAGGGTTGATATTTATTATTAGAATGACTACATCCAATAAGTGGCACCAGATATTGTGTCCTCTTCCTCTTTGAGATGCTATCTGCATATTAAAGGATAGAGGTGTAATTTGAAGCCCCAATGCAAAATGTCCGCCCTAACCTTTTATTTTACTGGTGCCTTATTATGTGGCAGATTGCCATTTGAAACCCCTGATAAATCAGTTAAAAATGCTCCCTCTTCACTCCTTATTGTTACTCCACTAGTAGCCTATGCTCACATGTTGCAGCTACAATGGGATGCAAACTTTTGCTTTTAGTACATACCCATTATAGTTTATGGTCCTGTCCCTGTTATCTTAGCAATGGCACATACGTGATCCATGTCGCGGATCAATGGATCTGTGAAAAATTTGGAGATCACATGGATGCCACCTGTGTGCCATCCAAGTTTAAGTAGAGGAAGAAACATGGAATTATTATTTTTTTTCACAAGACGAAAATGAATGGTAAAAACTGATGAAATCTGGATCCAACACACTGATGAAAAATGGCTCATTTTTTTCTCATACTATATATTCTCAATGATGGCTTACTTGTTTAGCCTCGTCAGAAACATGCACTGCCACTGTAGTTATACATGAAGCCACTTGGTGGCAGTAGCATCACACTGTGCCGAGGAGGCGCGCGGCGTCTACCTACAATTTACATATCTGTTATAATTTAATTGTTTGATAGCGCTGACCGGTCTTTCGAGGCCAAACCGTAACTTTTGCACCATTGTTCCCATGAATTATGTTATTGCCAAAACGAGTCAAGCGGCATTATTATATCAGAAGTAATAAACATTATTAGATCTGTTTACATGGAAGATCAAAAATATCTATGAACTTGCGCTTGCTCAAGGAAAAGAAAAGCCAATGTTAATATTTACAGACATAGATTATGTGTCTCCTTATCACTGTTGTATATTAGTTGTAAAATGTTTCTTTAGCTTGCAGTCTCTCGACAAATATAAATTCCAATGACCTTCAAACGTCCTTTAAGTTTACAGGAATGCAGTCTCACGTTATGTGTCCAATACATGGGCTGTTATAACGAGGTTTCATAAATGAAGCACATTTTTATACAACCAATGGTATATAGTTAACTATGTAATTACTGCTCAAAAAAGAAGATTACGGGGAAACTTAAATCACACATCTGTCACGGGTATGTCACGGCTGACAGACTACCCAGTGGTGTCCGGCTGCAGAAGGTCACTGCGTTTGGCTGCACAAATTGCTCCATGATATTTCATTCTTTCTTCTCTGGTGTGAATTGACTTCCATTAGGGTTAACTCTTTCCCCTTTAGGACCTTGTGGACACCTTGACAATTGAGCTGCTAATTCTTATCCCCACTCCCTGTATCTGTGACTCCATGGCAAAAACCAGGTAATCACAAAAGTCCTCCCTCCTTGAGAAAACACACAAGACCCACACGTAGGTACAACACACAGCCATTAAAGCCTAGCCACCCACTCATGACAATAGGGACACACCAGTGGGCGGGACCAGGCGGATGGTAGCGCCCACTTAGGGGTCCTGAGGTGTCAGGGGCGGAAACACAGTAGTTAACTTCTGACAGTCGAGGAGAGGAGTCTAGGCTAGTTCTGACAGTAGTCAAGTGAAGTGAGTCAGGGGTTGGGGCCCCTGGACTACTGGACTAGACCGCAAGATGGCAAACAGGACCGAAGGCGATGGAAATCCAGTCGCGGGAAACCTAAAGTGGACCGGGGCATGGTAGTGGCCCACCGGTGCCGACAGCGGGAATGCGGTCCTGAGGCCGTGCACAGTTAGGGTACCTAGACCCTAGGACGAGGACGGTTGCAAGCCCCCTTGTTAATTGACCAGCCGGGGACAAGGTTTCAGGCCTTGTTCCAGAGAATCCCAGAGAGCGAAACGGAAGCCCAACGCGGGGGATAGGATGTCCGTCAGACCCCACAGAAATCCCAAGGGTCAGATTTCGTGGGCACTGCTCCCAAACACACACAGTACCGGGAGTGGACTTCCCCATTCTATACGGAGTCGTCCCAGAGAAAGAGACAGTGAGTGCAGGTGGAAGGGACCCCTGTTTGCTACACCTGGTGTGGGAACCCGAATACACCCGCCGGAGTCGACCGGTCACTGGCAAGTTGGTTTACTACTGGACTTTGTGTGCAATTCTTTGAACTGTGAGTACACCACCGATCTCTGGTCCAACCGGGCCCATTACCTCCAGCAGTCATTACTCCCGTGTACCTGGGCCCCGGGGGAACATCGCCCCTACCCATGGAGGGGATCCCACCTTGCTGCCCTGCTCCATCCACCCCGGGTGCTACCAAACCTTACTGCAACCCACGGGTGGTGTCACCGACACAACAATCCTCTGTAAATACTCCCTTCCTATGGTTGTGAGGGCGGACGGCCGCCCGAAGCCCGAGTCCGGTCACCACTCGAGCCGCAGTAACGAACCCGGATCCGAGCAGCCCCTGGAGCGGCAGCGGCCCCTGCCCGCAACATATCCATATATACCTGCATTTTCCCTTGGTTAGTTGCTGGCGATAGAGTTACAGCATCACACGGTACGATCTATCGATTGCACAAGCGATCGTACCCACCCCCGTCGTTTGTACGCTACGGGCAATTAGTTGCCCGTGTCGCACAAAGTCGCTAACCCCCTGTCACACACTTACCTCCTGCACGACCTCGCTGTGGGCGGCGAACATCCTCTTCCTGAAAGGGGAGGGACGTTCGGCGTCACAGCGACGTCACACAGCGGCCGGCCAATAGAAGCGGAGGGCCAGAGATGAGTGGGTCGTAAACATCCCGCCTACCTCCTTCCTTCTGCATTGCCGGCGGGACACAGGTAAGCTGTTTTCATCGTTCCCGGGGTTTTACACGGAGCGACGTGTGCTGCCCCGGGTACGATGAACAACCGGCGCAGAGAAGAAGAAAGGACTTTTTGAAAATGAGCGATGTGTCAACGAGCAATGATAAGGTGAGTATTTTTGCTCGTTAACAGTCGCTCGTAGATGTCACACTCTACGATATATCAAACGATGCCGGATGTGCGTCACTTACGACGTGATCCCACCGACATATCACCTGATATATTGTACCGTGTTACGCCGGCTTAACTCTTAGGTTGTCCAGATTGCAAGCAATCGGTTTGAATCACCTGTGGAGACATGTTGTCGCATGTTGATGTACTTCTCCCAAAGTCATCTTGGAGATAAGTTGCCATTTGTTTGTTTTCCCTGTGTGTTCTTTAGCACTCAGTGGATTTGACTAGTGCTCATCCTGTCCGGTTACTTTCTAGGGTTCATTTCAGGGTCAGCTAGGGTCTAGATATCCTGCTTGGCACCTAGGTGTGGAACCTATCTAGGGATGTCAGTGGAGCCAGGAGCCAGTGGAAGGTTTTATCAGGGGTCACCGTCTTCCTTCTCCCCGGAGACAGGGTTCCCCTCTTTCCTCACCACCCTTTACGCTGTTTACCCTGTATTCTCCCATACCTAGCGTTTTAATATCAGAGCTCAGTAAACAAAAGTTTCAAGGTAAGAATCATTATTGATATAAATTGTGTAATTCA
Source organism: Anomaloglossus baeobatrachus (assembly GCF_048569485.1). NCBI lineage: Eukaryota > Metazoa > Chordata > Amphibia > Anura > Aromobatidae > Anomaloglossus > Anomaloglossus baeobatrachus. The sequence continues at coordinate 745,626,664 of NC_134354.1, forward strand.
TTAACCCTAGAACGCATACCTGGGGCCTCGCAGGCCTGCTAGGTTACTTGTTTTTTATGGTAGATTTCTATGGTTGCGCGTTCTATGGTTAAGAACAAAGTTAAGTATTGGTGCTCAATGAAATCTAAAATAATCATCAAACTATAGATGATTGGATTCCAAATCACCAAGAAAATCAATCTAAAAATTTGAAATCACAGGTAGTTCCAGTTTACTTAAATTTCATGACCACTCAATTAGTAGTATGTAGGCTCCCACATGCCTGTGTGCGCTCCTGACAACTTCTGGCCATGCTTCTGATCAGACAGTGGATATTGTCCTGGAGCATCTTCTCCCAGACCTGAGGGAGTGCATAAGTGACTGTGGGGCTACTTGCCAGAGTTAGAGGTCATTGATCCATAATATCTCAATGGCCATCAATTAGATTCAGGTCTTGGGAACATGAGTGCCAGTTAAGTACATTAATAATCCAGGAGCTGCTGTTCACATGAGGAACCCAGGAAATGCACAAAAATAAGGTCTAACAATGGCCCGGAGGATTTCAACCTGGGATCTAACTGCAGCCATGTGGAGGTTTCTACAGCCCAATAATGATACACATTCCCCATACCGCAAGACCAGTACTTGCTAGATACAATTGCTGGCAGCATAACTTGCATCATGGTGTCTATACTAGGGACATGTGTTCAGTGTGAACATGCTTTTAACTGTATAGAGAACTTGGCACCAAAAGCAAACCTGTGATTTTGGTCTTCTCTAGTCAATGTCAATCAAGCTGGATGGTGTTTTGCTGTGAAAACAGATCCCACTACAGGACATCAGGCCCTCGTGCCTTGGAGTTTATGTTACAGGTGGACATTCCATTGGTGCAACCTAAGAAGCTGCACAGGGGCCAAGAGGTGAGGGAACCCACCTCCAAAGCAGGAGCCCATGTATCCTTCTTGTACAAGGGCACTCTTTCGTCTTTCTGTGTATGATCTTGATATAATGTAAAGAATCAGGAGATAAGATGATGGATGTCAGATATGTGTCCGTAAGGCTTCGAGTAAAGGCCCAGTCACACTAAACAACTTACTAGCGATCCTAACAACGATCCAACCTGATAGGGATCGCTGGTAAGTTGCTAGGAGGTTGCTGGTGAGATGTCACACTGCGACGCTCCAGCGATCCCACCAGCAACCTGACCTGTCAGGGATCGCTGGAGCGTCGCTACACGAGTTGCTGGTGAGGTCACCAGCAACCAGTGACCAGCCCCCATCCAGCAGCGCCGCATGGAAGATGCTGCGCTTGGTAACTAAGGTAAATATCGGGTAACCAACCCGATATTTACCTTGGTTACCAGCGCACGCAGCTACACGTGCAGAGAGCAGGGAGCAGCGCACACCGCTTAGCGGTGGCTCCCTGCTCTCCTAGTTACAGCACACATCGGGTTAATTACCCGATGTGTACTGCAGCTAAATGTGCACAGAGCAGGGAGCAGCGCACAATGCTTAGCGCTGGCTCCCTGCTCTCCTAGTTACAGCACACATCGGGTTAATTACCCGATGTGTGCTGTAGTTACATGTGCAGAGAGCAGGGAGCCACTCACACTGCTTAGTGCTGGCTCCCTGGTCTCCTAGCTACAGTACATATGGGGTTAATTACCCGATGTGTACTCTGCTACACGTGCAAGGAGCAGGAGCCGGCACTGACAGTGAGAGCGGAGGAGGCTGGTAACGAAGGTAAATATCGGGTAACCAAGGACAGGGCTTCTTGGTTACCCGATGTTTACTGTGGTTACCAGTGTCCGCAGAAGCCGGCTCCTGCTTCCTGCACATTTAGTTGTTGCTGTCTCGCTGTCACACACAGCGATCTGCGCTTCACAGCAGGACAGCAACAACTAAAAAATGGCCCAGGCCATTCAGCAACAACCAACGACCTCACAGCAGGGGCCAGGTTGTTGCTGGATGTCACACATAGCACCATCACTAGCAACATCGCTGTTACGTCACAAAAGTTGTTCGTTAGCAGCGATGTTGCTAGCGATGCTGCTTAGTGTGATGGGGCCTTTAGTCTTGGAAGAAGGTGTAAGTCCCAGAAAAAGGTATAAACCCCGGAAGAAGGTGTAAGTCTTGGAAGAAGGTGTAAGTCCTGGAAGAAAGTGTAAGTCCCAGAAGAAGGTGTAAGTTTTGGATGAAGATGTAATCCTGGAAGAAGATGTAAGTCTTAGAAGAAGATATAAGCCCCGGAAGAAGGTGTAATTCCTGGAAGAAGGTGTAAGTCCTGGAAGAAGGTGAAAACTCTAGAAGAATGTTATAGCAAGTGATAATATGTCACTGAATTAGTTTACTTAACTGGAGTTTGAGTCCAGTATTTGTGAGTGACTGAGCCGGGGTGGGAAGGTCACTACCATACTTCATTCCACATCTTATCATCATAACCAAGAAGCCTCATGTGGAAATAAATGTGTTTGATTCATTAAAAGCCAACAACCGGAAAGCAGTGTCTGTGACTGCCGGACTGAGCGGAAGTTCAACTTGGGGGCACAAGATCTGAAGAGATCAATGTGAGGGTTCATTCGCATGGCCGTATTTTTGGTTCGAGTGCTGACCATGAATAAAAACAGACAACATTCTGCCCAAGGCTATTCAATAAGGCCATTGAGGTAGGTGAGCCATTTTTTTTCAGTGACTGAATTTGTGCATGAATATATTCTCTGCATGCATGATTTTCCTCCGGAAATTGGATGGGACTCACAAATTCAAGTCTATGGCTTAGTAAAAAAAAAATCGAATGCCATCTAGAGCCATAGTATAGCATCTGACTTTTACGGATACATTGTAATACTGTGACATAGGAAACTGTGATGGTTTTGTGTAGCGGTCCAGATCCCAGCGCGGCACCGTGCCTTGGCGGGAGCACCATTCTCTTCACCAGTCCGGTGGTCCCAAGCATCTCGTTCCTGTCCTGGGGCCCCTTCCTGTTTTCAGCCACATGCAGGTCTTTTGAGAGTGCCCAAAGGGTGTGAGTGCGGCCACGACCCCTTTCTTAAAGGGCTGACGTCCTATTACCCAGAAGTGACCTCTGAGGTCAGCAATCTCCCTGCAAGTATTTAAGGCATTCTCTTCTTAGGGGAGATGCCTGAGCAATGTTGCCTATCCGTAGTGCATTGCTAGTTCTCAGGTTCCGGACCCGTTTCTGTGTCTTGTCCCGCATACTCATGTCCTAGTATCAGTTACTTGTACCTGCTAATCTTTGTCTCTTTCCAGAGCCTGCTACTATTACCACCTACATGCTGCCACGTTTGAGTCACCATTTCCGTGCAGCAACATCTGAATCACCACTACTGTGTTACCATGTCTGAGTTGCCACCTTTATGCTGTTACGTCTAAGAACATCCTTACCAGACTTTAGAGACTCTTTAGTCCGTTTGAGCAGGCCCCACTGGTCCTGGTTGACGTGCATTTAGGCCTTCTGGGGCTACGCCTGACAATCCCTGTATAGGGGTTAGCTCGAGATTAGCCCCTCCATGGAAGTCCAGTGTACGGCTCACTGGGTCCTCTTCCAGATGCTCGCTGCCCCTCGGTGACCATAACATTTTGTAAATTATTAATTGCGGTTAGTGTAAAAATGCAACGCATATGGATGTGAAGTGAAAAAAAAATTGTCTTATTTTTTTCTGGATGAAACTCTAAACAATTTTTATATGCTTGTCTGAACATACCCTGAGAGTGAAGGGCTATTTTTTTTAACTTAACTTGCATGCTTAGTTAAAGGAAGCCCACCTGTGTGCAATCTAAGTGTCCCAGGGACTGTCAGTATATACACACATTTTCTGAAAGTCCACGAAGGCTGCAGCACCATTAAGCAAGAGGCACCACTAACCAAACAACACCATGAATACCAAGAAAATCTCCAAATAACACCATGAAGACCAAAGAGACCTCTAACTAACACCATTAAGACCAAGAAGATCTCCAAACAAGTCAGAGACAAAGTGGTGAGAAGTACAAGTCAGGGTTGGGTTCTAAAAAAAATATCCCCATCTCCGATGATCCCCGGAGCACCATCAAACCCATTATAATCAAATTGAAAGAACATGTAACCACAACAAACCTGCCAAGATAGGGCCGCATACCAAAACTCTCAGCCCGGGCAAGGATGGCATTAATCAGAGAGGCAGCACAGAGACTAAAGGTAATCCTGAAGGAGCTGCAGAGTTCCCAAGCAAAGACTGAAGTATCTTTCCATATGACCGCAAAGTCGTACACTCCATAGAGTTGCCTTTATGGAAGAGTGGCCAGAAAAAAGCCTTTGCTTACAGCCAAAAATTGTCAGGCCCATATTGATTTTGCCAAAACATATGTGGAAGACTCCCCAAATGTATGGAGGACAGTGCTGTGTTCAAATGAGACCAACATTTAACTTTTTGAGCACCAAGGCAAACACTATACCTGGCGCCAAACCAGCACAGCTCATCACCACAAGAACACCATCCCCACGTTTTTCGGCAGTAGGGACATGAAAAATGGTCTGAGTCGAGGAAATGATGGATGGTGCAAAATACTGGGGTTTTCTTAAGCAACACCTGTTCCAGTCTGTCAATGATTTGAGACTAGGATGGAGGTTCACCTCCTAACAAGACATTGACCCAAAACTACTGCTAAGCCAACACTCGAGTGGTTTAAGGGAAAATGTACATGTACGGGAGTGGCCTAGTTACTGCCCAGACCTTAATCCAATTTTGAATCTGTGGTCAAACTTGAAGATGATTCACCAGAGGAAACCATCTAACTTGAAGGAGCTGGAGCAGTTTTGCCTTGAGGAATGGGCTAAACACCCTGTGGCAAGATGCGGAAAACTCATAGAGACTTATCCAAACTGATTGTAGCTGTAATTGCTGCAAAAGGAGACTCTACAAAATATTGATTTGTGGGGGGGAATAGTTATGCACACTGAAGTTTTCAGTTATTTTGTCCTATTTGTTGTTTGCTTCACAATAAAACAATAAAATGAAAATCAAATATTCATAGTCGTAGGCATGTTCTTTACATGAACTGATGCAAACCTCAAAAAATCCCCAGTGAAATTAAAGGGGTGAGTGTGGGGGGGTGAATACGTTTGTACTTTCACAAGGCACTCTACCTGCAAACAGTTTTTGTTTCTTTTAACCTTTTTATTAGATTTTAATAACAAAAACATATAATCAATAATCATATAATACATACATTATGATTATGTTAAACTACAAAATTACAGATAATGTATCTCTTCGAATCTTTAGCCACCTTGAGGGTGTTAATAGTTTGCATAACTTCCGCCGTACCAAGGGGTGCATCCAGTATGGCTTTCTGTTCCTCAGACAGGGGTGGAGTTACCTCAGGCCGAAGAAAACCAGCCCCATCAGCAGTATTTCCAGTCTCAGCTGAGTAAAGTGACCCAAAAAAGGCCCTAAACTCCTCTGTGATCTCATCGTCTCTGGATGTGATTGTCCCGTCATTTTTTTAATCTTTTGGATTCTAGTGGCCTGTTTGAATGGTTTTGTCATGGAAGCCAAAAGTCTTCCCGGTTTGTTGCCCCATTTAAAGTATTTGTGTTTCAAGTAATCAATATTGTTCAATGCTGCTTCGTGAGCCAACATGTCTGCAGCCTCTTTGGCTTCTAGGAATTTTTGTTTTGCCGCGGGTGTATTAGAAAGTTTAAACGCCTTGTATGTCTGGGTTAAATGTTTCTGGGCTTCCAGAGTACGCTTCATTAGCTTTTTCTTTCTGTAGCTAACATATGCAAGTATTTTCCCCCTTACCACTGCTTTAGAGGCCGCCCAGAATAGATGAACGTCCTCGCTATGTTCCTGGTTGTCTATTTTGTATGTGTTCCAAAAGGTTTGTAAAGACTTCTTAAAGTCCTCTGACTGATAAAGATACGATGGGAATCTCCATTTCCGCTCTCTAATTACCGCCCCGCCCAAACTGGATTTGAATGTGACTGGTGCATGGTCTGATAGATAAATGTCTAGGATGTTTGATGACATAAGTTAGGGTAACACTGATGAACTCACCAGCCAATAATCTAATCTCGCATGAGAATTATGAACATGAGAGTAGTGTGAATAGTCTTTATCAATTGGATGCTGTAACTGCCAGACGTCAACCAAGCCCAGATGGTCCATTAATAATTTTATACCTCCCTTATGTGTGGCCAGATGTGGTTTTTGAGGGTTCGATCTATCCAGGACTGGGTCATAAGCCTCGTTAAAATCACCTCCCACTATCAGATTAGAAGTGTTCCACCCTGTTATGTTTTCCAGGAGTACGGAGTCAAATCTTGTGTCAGGAGTGTTAGGTGCATATTTGTTAGCTAATCCATAAACCTTACCTTCAATGTTAATTTTGACCAAGAGTACTCTCCCAGAAGGGTCCTCCATCACATCTAATACCTCATGATTGAGGTTCTTATTGATGAGAATGGCGACCCCTCTCTGTTTCTTGGTAAAGGATGCCTCAGCACACATGATGTACTTCCTACTCAGAAGAGAAGGGTGGTTACCTTTTAGCCAGTGTGTCTCCTGCAAAAATATGATGTGAAAATTTGAGCGATTCAGATAGTTAAGAACTTTTCTCCTTTTAACTGGTGAATTGAGCCCGTTCACATTCCACGAACACCATATCAGCTCCTGCAGCATGGACACTCCTAAGTTTGTTTCATTAGCCATTACCCAATACCTGCCTTAGGAATTTTTTCAAAGCCTAATCTTGTCTCATTTGAGGTGCTCCACCTATCCCAGCCAGTGAGTAGAGACCCCCACAAAAGGGCACCTTTGGAGATACACACACAGAGGTTCCTCCCACCCTACCCCATCAACACCCCATTAAACCCCCCATCCCAACAGCAAGGCTTCCTGCCTTCAATATCAACAAACCAATGAATAACCGTAAAATTTAAAACATCACGTCAAACAAATCGTGCTTGAAGTCACCATGTCAAGTATCATTGTTAGATGGTGAAGGTGATGCTCCTGAGTTTAGGTGGTTCAGGGCCTTCTCCGGATCCCTGAACTCCCAATTTTTCCCCTCCACTGTGAAGCGAAGGGTCGCTGGATATTGTAGGCTGAATCGAATGTCTCTTTCCACTAATAGTCGGCATACCGGGCTGAATGCTTTACGTTTTGCTGCCACAATTGCTGAATAGTCTTGAAACATTAAGAGTTTATTGTTGTTGTATGAGAGACCCTTCTCATTCCGGAAAGCTGCCAAGATTTTTTGTTTGTCTTGAAAGTCCAGCACTCTAAAGATGACCGGACGGGGTCTGGAACTTCCATCCCTGCGAGGGGGACCAATTCTGTGTGCTCTTTCGATGGCTATCGATCCTGATGTTGTTTTTACTTTTAGGGCCTTAGGTAGCCATTCTGCTGTAAATTTTTGTAAGTCCTTTGGGTGAACCGATTTAGGGAGACCTACCAGCCTGAGGTTGTTCCGCCTCGACCTGTTCTCCAGATCATCCATCTTTTCCAACAGGGAGGCTACATCTTTCTCCTTGGCTTCCAGCTTCCCAGTGAGGTCCTGTAAAGAGTCTTCTAGGTCCGAAACTCTCTGTTCCACCTCCGTCAGCCTGGTTCCTTGTGTGTTAACCTGGGTAACAATAATGTCCAGAGAGGATTGGAATGTTGCCAGCCTACTATCAATGACCGGCATCAGCAAGTCCATTATGGCTTTGGCAGTGGATTGGGAATCGGATGTCGGCATGTTGGCCTATGCTGCAGCCTTTGCCAGAGGGGGCGACTCCTGACTCCGAGTCCTCCCTCCTTTTTTAGCAGATGTGGGAATATTTTTACCTACAAATTTGTCCATGCTGTGTGGAGCTCCAGGCAGCTTCTTTGCAGAAATTGGTGACTGCACTTTACAATGTTTTTACATTTGTATAGGAAAGATAATTAGTATGCTGAGCCCTGGTCCTGGTTGTCGATCAGGCTGCAGAGCTATGAGAAGTTCTTTCTCCCAGGGGATTCTAGCAAGAGTCAAGCTTCCCTGCACTGTAACTCCCCTCCTCCCTTATTCTTAATACTTCTTTTATTTTTAATAGGAGTAAAAGTTTTTTGGCACTACAGTCTGTGGGCTCTGAAGATGACCCTTTATAGCCCAGCTGCTCTGGAGAGAGGCTGTTTGCTGGGGCTTTGGTTCAGAGGTGGTTTATATGCTTGAATGCACCTTATATTAGAAAGACTTCAGGGTATCTGCCCCCAGTTCTCTCAGGCAGCTCTGCCCCCACAACCACTCCCCCTGTCAGCTACCTCCAGCCCCTCTGCTCTTTCCTGTAACTACAGACTTTCAGTGTTCCTTCTGTGGCAGGGAGGGGGGGGGCGGGGAGTGTGTGAGAGTTCACTGAAAACTATGGCTGCCGCTGGAAGCACTCCCAGTCCCCCTCCCTTTCTCCTTCTGTGATTCTCCTTCTGGACGTTAGTGCCCGGTTTTTCTCCCCTCTCTTACCAGGTTCCGGGTGCTTTCCGTTTGCAGTGGCACAGCTGCAGGGGGAGCAGGGAGGATGGGCAGCGTTCCTATGTGCAGCACAGCCCACAGCCTGGTGCTTGGTGTTAGAGCACTCCTTTCTTTGTGGTGCAGCATACACCTTTCACCTCCGGAGTATCAGGAGAGCCGGGCCCGATGTGCGCCCCATGTCCTGGCCTTATCCCCGCAGCCTTGAGATGTTAGGATGGGCCTGGATAACGTTTTTGGCCTAGGCTGCTGCAGGAGCTCATGATAAAAGCAGCTACCTCGTAGCTCCGCCTCCCGGAAGTCTCCTGCAAACAGTTTTTGAAGGAGCTTGGCAGAAGTTGTTCCAAATCTCTTGGAGAGCTAACTACTTGGGCTGGGCGGACCCAGACTGTAAAAGTTCGGATCGGCACGGTTTCAAAGTTGCCCGGGTGCCTGTCCTGGGCCCGGGATTCCGGGTGTTTGATCCGGATTTGGCACTCGAGAAATGAAAAAAAATAAAGGAAAAATATAGAAAATTAGAAGGAAGCGAGCACTTCATACTTACTGAGGTTCCGGCCCTGCTGTACGCTTCTCCTGCCACCTCCCTGGGCCTCTCATTATCACTCATTTCATATGCACTGCTTCCCCTGCCCACTGGCTGGCCTGGCCTCTATGATTGGTTGTAGTCAGATGCGCCCCCAGTCTGTGTGATGACGTCTGCCTGCAGTCATCACTCATCGTGGCTCATTCATTCTCTGGAGCTCACAGCCAGCAGTCATGTTCTATGGCGGCTCGCTGTGACTAAGATGTAACAGAGTTGGAATTGCCGTGGGACCTCGTGTGGATTACGTCAGACCTGCAGGGGTGTGCTTGAGTTAATAAAGTGGTGAAAGAGGGTGCTTTTTTGTATTTTACTTCAAATAAAGGATTTTTTCGGTGTTTTTGTTTATTTACTTTCACTTACAGATTAGTAATGCGGGTGTCTCATAGACGCCTGTGCCATCACTAATCTAGGGTTTAGTAGCAGCTGTGCGCTATTATTAACCCCTTATTACCCCAATTGCCACCACACTAGGGCAACAGAAGAGCCAGATAAAGCACTGGGATTGTCACATCAAATGGATGTGATAATTCCAGAAGCTAGAGGCTGATATTTTTAGGCTGGGTCTCTCCAGCCTGAGAATACCAGCCCCCAGCGGTCAGGTTTTATCTAGACTGGGCATCAAAATTAGGGGGAACCGCACAACGTTTTTTTAAAATTATTTATTTAAATAATTTTAAATAAAGCAGCATGCGGTTCCTCTAAGACCAGTATCACACTTGCGAGGGACTCATACGAGTCTCGCATCACATCACCCGGCACGGCCACACACTCTCTTGACAGGTCGGCTGCATGTATTTCTATGCAGCTGCAGGCTCGTGTCCAGAGAACATCAGACCGTGCCGGGTAATGCGATGCGAGACTACAGTGAGTCCCTCGCAAGTGTGACACTACACAGTCAACATAAAGAAAAACCAAGGGAAAAATTGTGAAAACATACCCTGCTGTAACTAAATAAAAGCATAGTGCATATAAACATAGGGTACTTAGTAAACACTGTTTTTGATCAAAAAAAGCATAAAGCTATCCCACCAACGCCAAGGTGTACCCAGTTGGGATAGTACCTACACTCTCTAATATTAAAACCTTACCATGGGTCTAAAATAGGCCTCAATGTGGCTAAGGGCTGAGAGTGACCGGGTCCCAACAGGACACACACAGTCAGGGGGATTCACAGAATGAAATGTCCAGCTCACCAAGAGGGAGGGCCACACCCCATTTGTACTGAATACAAAAAAACTACATAAAAACAAAAAAATGAGCCGGAGTATGAGATGGTATGCATGGAGCTTGTGAGCTCATGTTCACACTGGCCATTAGACAAAGAGAAACCAAGGGAAAAATTGTGAAAACATACCCTGCTGTAACTAAATAAAAGCATAGTGCATATAAACATAGGGTACTTAGTAAACACTGTTTTTGATCAAAAAAAGCATAAAGCTATCCCACCAACGCCAAGGTGTACCCAGTTGGGATAGTACCTACACTCTCTAATATTAAAACCTTACCATGGGTCTAAAATAGGCCTCAATGTGGCTAAGGGCTGAGAGCGACCGGGTCCCAACAGGACACACACAGTCAGGGGGATTCACAGAATGAAGTGTCCAGCTCACCAAGAGGGAGGGCCACACCCCATTTGTACTGAATACAAAAAAACTACATAAAAACAAAATAGTGAGCCGGAGTATGAGATGGTATACATGGAGCTTGTGAGCTCATGTTCACACTGGCCATTAGACAAAGAGAAACCAAGGGAAAAATTGTGAAAACATACCCTGCTGTAACTAAATAATTGATCAAAAAAAGCATAAAGCTATCCCACCAACACCAAGGTGTACCCAGGGTACACCTTGGCGTTGGTGGGATAGCTTTATGCTTTTTTTTGATCAAAAACAGTGTTTACTAAGTACCCTATGTTTATATGCACTATGCTTTTATTTATCTCTTTTGTTCATTTGCGTTGCATTTTGCTAATTTCTAAAAATAAACTATTAGCACCTCTATTTATAAAAGCATACTTACTTTGCAGAATGTTTCCAACACCTGTGTAGAACTTTGTAAAACTTTAGTACAGTATGGTAATATATATAAATGGAACTAGAAGACAACTAAGTGCAGGTGTATGCATAAAAGGTTGCTGCCCTCTTCCCTAGTCTCGTTTGTGTGATGTCAGCAATACTATTGTTGTATGTGCTGTTTTCTATTTTCCATAGTGATGTCATTTATTGGCCCCATAGTAGAGTTGGTGCAAATTAATCTGGAGGATCCGGCCCATCAGCAATGTTAAGGATCTGTGGCTGTTGGAGAGGAGCTCTTCAAACTGTCCCTCAAGAGCCGGCTTCTGCAGCTAGGTCAGCTAATCAAAAGAAGACGCTGTCACATAAGAGGCGTTTCTCTTGGCTCCTGTCCAGTGGCCACAGCTTACCGACTTGGCCCATGAATCAAGTCCTACGAACAGACTCAAACTAACTATCACTCAGGCCACATAACTTGACATGACATAGATATTGAACAGAGACTTCCTGACTGGAAGGGGACAAGAAGAGATAAGAGTAAGGTGAAAACACTTAAGAGGAAAATAAATGAGCTGGATTGATTTAAGGCTTTAAGAAGAGAGTTTGGGTAGAAATTTCAAATTGGAGGCTTTGAGGAGGAGTTAGTCACCATATGGTGCATCTGTAAAGGTGAAGTGTCTGGTACATCAAGAACATGGCTGTAGACATTCTGAGGCAGGGGGCACAGCATGGGGTAATGAAAATGACAGCCTGGCTTAAACAGATCCTAGCAGAATAAGATGGGAGAAATCTGAGGAAAAACAAATTGGCCTTTAACACAAGCCTCCTACTTTCAGAGAAAGATCATACACCACCAGTGGAGGAAAGAAAAATTTAGTAGAGATTCCTATTGCCGAGTCACGGACACTCCAGGAAATGACACCGGCGCTTCAGTCAAGGCACAAGAGTTCCCCTTCTTCATTAATGATGACATTTTCAGCATCTTCTTTGTCTTCCTCGTAGGGGCAGTACAATCCTGTTAAGGCAAAATATAGCTGAGATGCAGTCAAGATGGGTTCAATCATCTTCACCTCACCGGACAATATAGGATGTTCCTGCAGAAATTTCACCACCTTGAGAACAGTCCATGGCTATGGCAGAAGCTGCAAATCCGGAGGCACCATGGGCAGTCATGAGGATACCCTCTCTAGTGACTTACCTTGCACAAATGCTTGTATTGTTAATGGTGTCTCAAGTTTTGGGCACATATTTGCAGTGTTCAGAAAGACTTTTGGTGCTCTTAATGGTAAAAATGGTAAAATCTACATATTTCTCTAGGTCTAGGGGGACAAGTTACACCTGAGAAGTCGGTTAGTACTACTGGTTTGGGGTTTTGAGATTCCTTAATTTGTGGAGTAACCACTTATAAGGGTAAATAAATAGAAAATATGGAAATAGGAGCCTTTTCATGTCTGGTCCTTCGTTTCAGTGAATCACATGAGTGTAGATAAAGAGTGGAGTTTTGAATGCAAATCAAAGAGAATGATTAGGAATTGTGAGGTAGCACGGTCGGTTGCGCAGCAGAAGACACGGGATCCAGGCATTAAGGTTCACAGCACACGGTTTTAATCCAAACGAAAGTCCACAACAATATACATGTGCCTCTCCAGCAGAGAGCTCAGGGAGTTCTCTTCACTTCCCCACACCCGGCACACCTGCCCTCGTTCCTGTTTCCTTTTAACCCTTCCTTAAGCCTGTAGGGAAACAGCATTAACCCTGGAGTGGAGTTACTTTCTATCATGGAGTGAGCACAACCGGGGCGAGACATACCGGCCGTCATAGATAACCCCGGTCACAGTCTCACATACCCCCCCCTCAGTTCAAGCGAGCGGGGTTGAACTCCTGCCATCAAACACTGGCCGCGGGAGAAGGCATCGGCGTTGCCCTGCAACCTACCGGCCCGGTGTTCAACCGTAAACCGGAAGTTCTGCAGAGAAAGGAACCACCGGGTAACCCGGGCATTCCGTTCCTTGGCGGACCTCATCCAGACCAGTGGAGAGTGATCCGTCACCAAGCGAAACTGCCGTCCCAGCAGGTAATAGCGTAGGGACTCCAAGGCCCACTTGATCGCCAGGCACTCCTTCTCCACTACGCTATAATTCCGCTCGGGAGGGGTGAGCTTCCTACTTAAGAAGGTGACGGGGTGTTCCACCCCCTGAACCACCTGAGACAACACTGCCCCCAGGCCGACCTCTGAGGCGTCAGTCTGTACTATGAACTCCTTCCGGAAATCAGGGTGTACAAGAACGGGCTGTCCGCACAGGACCCCCTTCAGGGCCCGGAAGGACTCCTCGGCCTGCGGAGTCCAGCGCACCATGACGGACTTCTTGCCTTTGAGAAGGTCCGTCAAGGGGGCTGATAGTTCCGCAAAATCCTTTACAAACCTCCTGTAGTACCCCACGATACCCAGGAAGGCCCTAACCTGCTTCGTGGTCAGGGGTCTAGGCCACTTCTGGATCGCCTCAACCTTGTTAATTTGGGGCTTAATCACTCCTTGGCCTATCACGTAGCCCAAGTAGCGGGCTTCCGTGAGTCCCAACGCACATTTCTTGGGATTGGCTGTCAATCCGGCTGTTCGAAGCGCGTCCACCACCGCTTGTACCTGTTCCAAGTGGGTCTGCCAATCGGAGCTGTAAATAATGATGTCATCAAGGTACGCTGATGCATACGCCTGGTGGGGTTCCAGCACTAAGTCCATCAACCTCTGGAACGTGGCCGGAGCGCCATGTAACCCAAAAGGCAAGACAACATAGTGGAAGAGACCCTCCGGCGTAACAAAAGCGGTTTTCTCCTTGGCGGACTCCGTCAGTGGCACCTGCCAGTACCCCTTGGTCAGGTCGAGCGTGGTAAAATATCGCGCCTGTCCCAGCCTATCAATCAGCTCATCCACCCGGGGCATGGGGTAGAGATCGAACTTGGATATTTCGTTCAATCTCCTAAAGTCATTGCAGAACCTTAAGGAGCCATCGGGTTTTGGTATTAGGACAATCGGACTAGCCCATTCACTCCGGGATTTTTCGATGACCCCCAGGCGTAACATTATCTTTACTTCCTCCGATATGGCTTGTCGTTGAGCCTCCGGTACCCGGTATGACTTCAGGCGTACCTTCAAGTGGGGCTCGGTGACAATATCATGTCGTATCAGACTGGTCCTACCGGGCAGCTCGGAGAAGACATCGGGGTTCTGCTGAACCAACCGTCTGGCCTCTCGCCTCTGAGTCTTGGTGAGGGCTTCTTCAATCCTTACTTCCGGTTCGTCCTCTCCGGAGGTCGCTGGAGCCGGATGTGAACGACCCGAAGAGGAGGGAGGTGGGGAAAAAACAGCCATCAGGCTTTCCCGTTCCTGCCAAGGTTTTAATAGGTTGACATGGTATATTTGTTCAGGTTTCCGCCTACCGGGCTGCAATACTTTATAGTTAACCACCCCGACTCTTTCCTTTATCTCGTAGGGGCCTTGCCACTGAGCCAGGAATTTACTCTCCGCCGTGGGGATTAATACCAACACCCGATCCCCGGGTTTAAAGGTCCGCACGGTGGCTTGTCTATTGTAGCGGCCGCTTTGCGCGGCTTGAGCCTCCTGTAAATGCTCCTTCACAATTGGCATGACCGCGCTTATGCGGTTCTGCATACCCAAAATGTGTTCAATCACACTTTTATGGGGGGTGGGCTCTTGCTCCCATGTTTCCTTTGCCAGGTCCAACAATCCCCGGGGATGTCGCCCGTATAACAATTCAAAAGGCGAAAACCCCGTGGATGCCTGTGGCACCTCACGGATGGCAAACATCAAATAGGGAAGCATCATATCCCAGTCTTTCCCGTCTTTTGAAATCACCCTTTTGAGCATGGTTTTCAGGGTTTTATTGAAAAGCTCGACTAAACCGTCCGTTTGAGGATGATACACAGACGTACGCAACTGCTTGATCTGGAGTAGCCGGCATAGCTCTTTGGTCACTTTAGACATGAACGGGGTCCCCTGATCCGTAAGGATCTCCTTGGGCAACCCCACCCGGCAGAACACAGCAAACAACTCCTGAGCTATAAGCTTTGCTGCAGTATGTCTGAGAGGTATCGCCTCGGGATACCGGGTGGCATAGTCAACGATCACTAGGATGTGTTGGTGCCCTCGAGGGGACTTTACGAGGGGCCCCACCAGATCCATCCCTATCCGTTCAAAAGGGACTTCTATAATGGGTAACGGTACCAACGGACTGCGAAAACGGGTCAGGGGTGCGGTAAGCTGACACTCCGGGCAGGTTTTGCAGAACCGTTTTACCTCCCCAAAGACCCCGGGCCAATAGAACCTTTGCAATATTCGCTCCTGCGTTTTCTTGACCCCTAGGTGGCCACTCATCAGGTGTTTATGAGCCAAGTCGAGGACCCGCCGGCGATGCGGCTGGGGCACCACCAACTGTTCTACCCCCACGCCCCGTATTTCATCTACCCGGTAGAGTAAATCTTGCTTAAGAGCGAAATGGGGGTACCTTACCTGGGCACCAGGCAGCTGTGCCACCCCGTCAACTACTGTCACCCGACTCCGGGCATGTATTAATGTAGGGTCCTGGAGTTGGGCTGTCCCAAACGTATCCGGGGACGCCTCCAACTCCGGGATGGGCTCGACCATCTCAGCCTCTCCTGCCAATACCTCTAGGGGTGACCTATCGGGTTCACACTCTGTCCCTATCATGGTAACCCCTACGGCAGGCGTCCCGGATTCAGGATTGTAGGGCTCAGGTCCCGGACTGACCAATATCTGAGGGGTCTTAGGGGGTCCCCTCCATAAAGTCCAAAAATAGGGCAGATCCCTTCCTGGGATCACGTCATAAGGAAGAGTGTTAAAAAGTCCCACCTCATGTTGTACCTGACCGCAAGGTGCTGTGATGGTGACAATCCCCGTGGGATAGTCTCGGCGGTCCCCATGTATGCAAACCACCCCCACGGTACGTCCTGTGGCCTTTACTTTAGCCCTCAAGGTGGATCGCACAAGGGTCACTAAGCTTCCGGAATCCAACAATCCTGTAACCGGACATCCATTCACCTGTATTTGGCACAAGTGGGGCTCCGTCTCTGGGGAGACCAGGTCAGCGGTACACACCACCTGAGCATACATTGAACCCCGCCGAGTAACCCCACAATCCATGGGCTCCGTGGTGAGTGGACACTGGGCTTCCATATGTCCCACCCGCTGGCACCGCCAACATCTAATGGGGACGGAAACCCCCTTGACGGGTTGTCGTTTAGGGTACAGAACCTTCCGGACCTCAGGAATGGCGGCCGCGGCCTCAGACGGGATGGTAGGGGACTCCTGCACCGTTGTCAGCGGTGGGTCCTTGGCCCTAGGCTTGGAGGGGCCGGACCGACGGGCGGTACGCAAAGTCTCAGTGTCCCGTATCAAGTCCTGCGTAGCCACATGCCGCTCTACCAGGGACACTAATTGGTCCAGGGTACTCAGGTCACCCTGTCCTACCCACCGTTGAACGGTGACGGGTAAAGTGCGCACAAAACGATCCACTACTACCCTTTCCACCATTTGCGCCGGGCTCAGAGTGTCAGGCTGCAACCACTTTTTTACAAGATGCAACAAGTCATAGGCCTGGGAGCGTATGGGTTTGGCTTCCTCATAGAACCACTGATTTACCCGCTGAGCCCGCACATAGGTATTCACCCCCAACCGAGCCAGTATTTCGGCTTTCAGGGTCACATAGTCAATGGCGTCCTCGGTACAGGGGTCCAGGTATGCTTTTTGGGGTTCCCCCGTCAGATAGGGCGACAATACCTCAGCCCACTGGGGGGTCGGCAGCTTTTCCCGCTCGGCCACCCGCTCAAACACCGCCAGGAACGCTTCCACATCATCCCCCGGGGTCATCTTTTGCAACGCTTGTCTCACCGCTTTCCGGATGCTGCCGTCGTCACCCGGTCCCGGGGTTGTTGCTGCCGGTCCGGCACGGATCGACTTGGCCAGGAGAACCATCTGTTCTTGGTGCCTTTTTTCCTGCATTTGCAAGGATTGCTGCTGACGTTCCAACGCCCGGAGCAGGTGTGCATTGGTCTGTTGCTGCTGTGCATTAGCCTCTTGTAGCTGTGCATTAGTCTGTTGCTGCTGCCTTAGTATGTCCTCCATGGCGTCGCCGGGTTTGGGCTGTAGTATAGCCGCTCGAATCCAGGACATGTGCTACTGGGTCACCAGGGATGGATGCTACACCTCACCGGCTGTCATGCCCGCATTCTCCACCATATGTGAGGTAGCACGGTCGGCTGCGCAGCAGAAGACACGGGATCCAGGCATTAAGGTTCACAGCACACGGTTTTAATCCAAACGAAAGTCCACAACAATATACATGTGCCTCTCCAGCAGAGAGCTCAGGGAGTTCTGTTCACTTCTCCACACCCGGCACATCTGCCCTCGTTCCTGTTTCCTTTTAACCCTTCCTTAAGCCTGTAGGGAAACAGCATTAACCCTGGAGTGGAGTTACTTTCTATCATGGAGTGAGCACAACCGGGGCGAGACATACCGGCCGTCATAGATAACCCCGGTCACAGTCTCACAGAATGCAAAAACTTTTGGCAATAGATACAAGGTTTTTGTACCCTGACACATGTAATTTGCCAATATTTTCCAGAAAAAGGGGCAGAATTACTTAGACATGATATTCTTTGCACACATACTATATGACAGTATGGATTGGTGGATTTATACTGAGGAATTTTGTCCTTTTCTTGGCTTTGTCATCTTTGGTCATCAAAGTTAACTGACGTAAGTTTGGCACTAATTTAGAACATCAGAAAAACACTCGCCTCCAGCAACCACAGTCTTGAGACAAAGTATCTTGACCTTCAGCTTAATGGCCTACAGGAGTCTGTTGGCTCCACAGTCAATGGCATTTTCAATTTTTCACAAATTGTTAATTTTGGCACAAGTGCTCTACTTTACAGAAGTGCTCAGTCAACATTTCATTGTTTCTGGTCAAACTGATTACTTCTATCGCAGTGTAGAACGCCGATGATTGTCCATGTGACGGAGCCATGATTCATCTGATTTTTCTAGGAAGTGGTTTTAGAGACTACTTTTACATTCCTTAAGAGATGTTGGCAGTATTTTCACTTTTAAATAATCTTCAGTGTGTGAGGGAGAATTTTTAAGGGACATAAGAGAGGTTGCAAAAAGACGATGAATTTGGCTGTCCAGGCCCTTTTCTGAATTGCTATATCTGATTTTGAAAGTTCTACACCTTGCATTGATCTCAGGAAAGGAAAATAGGAAAATTAGGTTGATACATATCCTATTTTTCCTAAAGTGGAATTAATCAATATCGTGATTTAAAATAAAAAAATAAATAAATAAAATCTGGTATACTGTATACACATCTATGGATGTGCCATAAGGCTGGAAAAGGGGCATGGTTACACAAGTCTGACATTGAATCTGCTTTTTGCCTTCAGTCAATGCACGACAGTTGTTTTTTTAGTTGTTAGGGTGTTTGGACTTTTTTAGTATACTCTTGCCTCCTATAGGATGTTCTATCTTATGTAGCTACTTTGGACTGTTTGGTTCCTTTCTTGTGTGGATGATGAGGTATGAAACTGGAATGTCTTGTATAGTTTTTTGTTTGTGGGCTTCAAAAATTCTGGGGTATGTGTGTATTTGCTTACTTTGATTGGGTTCTAGATGGTGCGTGTTGGCGTACTAATCGCTGAAAATACAACTGAAAGCCTGGTAACCAATTATTTTTAAGAATATAGATTGCTATTGATTAAATGCTTTTCCACTTACCAGAAAACAAGTTTGTCTGTTTGATGTGTGATATAGATCAAATCATTGGATCTAAAAAAGTAATCATTGACAATGATTGATCAGTTTACTAGTAATAATACTCGATCAGACATTGGGAAGCTCTGGCACGCTTGTTACTTGGGTGAGTATTGCAGATGTTTGAGTAACATGCTCGAGTCCCCGCCCCGCATGTCTTGCAGCTGTTAGCCAATAAACATTCAAGGGTTGCATATCACACACAGTACTGCCGTAGCCATGTTGGCTACTGGCATTACTGTAATTGGCCGGCTGTATCACATCATCAGGTCTTATATAAGACCCTGGGGTGAGATGCTTGGCACACTGTCCTCTGGAAGCAGTTCAGAAAGAGCTCATCTAGGAGGGAGAGCTTATATTAGAGAAGGTTTTGTACACTTGCACCCATTAGTGCCTTTGACGTGGCACTAAAGAGTGCTTTTAGCCTTGTTTAAACAAATAAATCAATAATTTAAAAAAACGTCTCTTCATCCCTATTTTTGTTAACCAGCTAAGGTAAAGCAGACCACTAGGGGCTGATGTTATCAGGCTGGGAAGGTCCATGGTTATTGTGCTTTTCCCAGCCTAAAAATATCAGCCTGCAGCCACCTCAAAAGTGTCTCATCACATTAGGTGCTCCAATTCTAGGGCTTCACCCGGCTCTTCCTGATTGCCCTGGTGCGATGGCAATCTGGGTAATATTTTGGGGGGGTTGATGTCAGCTGTGTAATGTTAGCTGGCATGAAGCCCTGATGTTAGTTATAGAGTGGTGTCTCTCAGACACGAACAGGAAAAAAATAGTTTATTTGAATAGAGACTCCCCCACATTATTCCTCATTCATCAATTTATGATGACAACTCTCGCCAGCATTACCTGGTGTCGATGAGTGCAGCGTTGAGCCAGCAGCTCTGATGAGACTTGTAGTCAATACCTGGAGCTTGTGAATAGCTGTGCTTTACTACTATTCAAAGTCACTGGAGCTGCATTCTGGGAATGTGGACTAGAATGGAAAAGCTTTGTGGTAACATTTATTATTATTAGTTGGTGAACGAGGGATAATAAGGGGGATTCGTTATTCAAATAAAATATTTTTTTAAATGTGGGTTTTTTTTCTTTCTCATTACAGGATTAGTAATGGAGGTGTCTGATAGATGCCTCTCCATTACTAACCTCAAGGCTTGATGCCAAGGGACATTACATAGCTGACATCAACCGCCCAAAATATTACCCAGGTTCCACTGCAACAGGGCAATCAAGAAGAGCTGGCAAAGCACTAGAACTGGCATATCCAAAGTGATGTACCAATTCTCGGGAGGCTGTGGGATGATTGATATTTTTAGGATGGAAAGGGCTAAATAACCATGGATCTTCCCAGCCTGATTATATCAGCCCCCAGCTTTACCTTGGCTGATTAGCAAAAATAGGGGGGAACCCACACTGTTTTTTTAAATGATTCATTTATTTAGTTCCCAGCAGTGACTTAGGAATCAGAGATGTGTCCAGTGTAATACCCATGCCAGCATCCTCACACTCTCGTGCTCCCCTCCCAAGCAAGGATCTCGGTTTACTCACCTGTCCCGGTCACATACCGAGCATTCAAGCATTTTAATGCTTGCTTATAACTACAGGTTACTAGTATTAGCTTATAGGGCAATTCTGATTAGGTGGATCTTCTCTTGGCACCTACCTTTGGTGACGATGGGAATTTAGCACACTGAACATTTTATTTGACTTACCAAGAGTATGAAATTAGATTTACTTGTTTCGAAGAGTGATTCTTTAATAGTGGAGTAGCTTGCTTTTAGAAGTGTTTGAAGGCACAGAAAGCAGTACAGGTTTTGGGGCCACTTTGGGTCTTCATTAGTGTAGTGCAGCATGGCTAGTGACCAGGAGTGAGTTGTTTATGAAAAAATGAATTGTTCCGTTATAGTTCCTATGGGATTTGGAAATGGCCATTAAGCAGATTTGCTTTTAGACAGATAATATGGCAGTCATCCAGGTGATTAATTCTTTGTCATCAGGTTCTTTGAGAGTGCAGGTGTTATTACAAAGGTTGTTCCTAAATTGTATGAGCTTTAATATCACATTTACAAGTTTTTGGTGTTGATAATAAAACTGCAGCTGCATTTTCTCGTTTCCAGATGCTCTTGGTTCGGAAATTGAACCAAGATGTCTAGAAGTTAAGGAAACTTTGCCTGGACTAATTTTATGAGTAAGTCGGAGCGAACTCAAGAATATTGTGACACTGGCTATCACCACTTCTCATGGCAAGCCATGAGAAAGGGAAGTCAAGAAGTATGGGTTCAAATACCAAGATTGTACGTCAAAGGCAGAGGGGCAAGACAAAAGAGTAAACAGGTTACAGTCTGTGGTCAGATGCAAACAGTACGTATAGAGACAAAGGGGCTAGGAAAACGAATATTCAAAAGGCAAGGTCCAAGATGAGGCAGCAAAAGATTAGAACAGCAAATACAGGGCATATATATCATAGAAAAAAGCTACAACTTACAATGGTCTGGCCATTGCCATTGTCTAACTACTCAGGCAGTCACTCTGAACGGTGACACTGTGAGAAAACCCAGCAGGTCCAGCCTATATATTTTGATGGCTAAACAATACTGACCGCTCAGTATGTCCCTCCCTTCAATCTATTGGGTGGCTGAGCTGTCACATACTGAAATCCATACGACACAGTGAGCGGCGGCTTTGTGACAGTACTCCCTCTTCTAGAGGGGACATCAGACCCCCAGATTTCCTAGGAAACCTTAAATCAAAGACTATGACGCCCTGGCCTATCAGGTCGTCACAGGGTATTGTGCAATCTACCCTCCTGTACAATGTGCACCTCCTCCTTGGTTACGAATCCCTGGACTTTGGTGTTGCTAAGAACAAGCCTATCAAAATCCTAGGAACAGTCTGCACCACACCCACCAGACACACCAGTGGCTGACCTGAAGGCAATAGGGTCGCCCACTTGGGGGGTTGGTTAAGGGGAGGTCAGGAGTGTCAGGACACAGTCAGTTGAAGAGTGACTCTCAAGAGGAGAGGTCACAGGGAGTGTAGTGTTGGAGGTGAAAGTGAGAGGAGGTCAGGAGCTGGGCTCTTTGAGTTACTAGGTTGCAGACGTTGTTCTGGGCCTGGTAGGAGCTGGACACCGGTCGCAGGGGGATCGTGACAAGGGGCATGGACTGTCAAGGAGGACAGCCGGCGGCCTTGTGCCATCACCGGTCAGGGGCCAGGGCACGACGAGGTACGTAGACCCTAGGTCAGGATGGAGCTTCAGGCGTCTTGACAATTTACCCGACAAGGACGGAGCCTTCAAGATACATTCTCCACCTGCTCCAAAATCGGGGTACTAGCGCAACGAGGGGGATAGGACTTTCCCAGTACATAGTCCAGAAAATCCCAAGCGTGAACCCTGAGAGTAAGCTCATCCAGTTAGCCACACTGGTGAGCGGGACCCGATAGTTCTGTGCTAGAGTGACCAGTTAGAAGAAAGGTGCCACGGAAAAGGTCACAGGCTAACAAGTGACACCAACGGGCACGGGATTCAGGCGTGCTCCCTCCCTGCTGCAGCGATATCAAGAACTTCGGTTTACCACGGTTGTCGGTGTCAGCGTTATTGGACTGAGTGAGTACTAAAGTGATCCCTGACCGTCCCTACAGAACCTTCCCATCACCAAACCGAGTCCCGGGGCATTCCCCCCTACCCGTGGAGGGGTTAAACATCTGGCTGCCTGCACCATTGCCACCGGGTACTCTCCATTGCAGCGGTGGCCATCCGTTTTTGGAGAGTCCTAATATTCTTAACTCTGATTTTGTTCAGTTCTCGGAAATTAATTCAAAGATGAAGACACCATCCTTTTTATTTATAAAAGAAATCCAACAGCTACAGAGGAGGAGAAAGGACGGCTATGACTGTTACGTAAACTTTTGTTCACATACTTTTTCATGCACGTTCAGGCCCATACAAATTATAAATGCGAGCTATAGGTACTTTAGTATTAGGGACAAAATTAACTGCACAATTATAGGGACAATGTGGAGGTAGCTTCTCTGCTTCTTTTTCCGAAACCCTATCCCCAAAGTCTTTCAGATACCCTGGCAGACTAACAGAGAATGTTTGTACAGAACCCAGACATCTCTTATGATAGTTGCAGCTCCACTTAACAATCTTCTTTAGACACCAATTGATAACAGGATCGTGAATACACAGTCATGGAAAGCCCAGGAAACCATACAAGGAAATTCTCTACAACAAAACAGGAAATGGAATGAAGTGCTCCCACTTGGAGTGTCAATTCCATCATTTCCAGCTTGACAAGATTCTGAAGTAAATGTGTCTTGTCAATGGCAGAAATTTGAAGGGGTCTTTCCAAATAATTGTCCTTAATCCTAATTTCAGAACCAGCCCATGTTAGCTGCAGACCCATAATCAATGAAAGCCAATGCTGGTAGCACCTGCTTCTTGAAAAGTAGATCAACGTTAAGCAATACTGTCAGAGAGGAAAAAGGATATCTGGAAGTAGGAGTGATCTCCACGACAATCACTCAGACTTAGGTGTTTTCCCAATGGCTTGCTTGTTTGAGGGCGAGATGGATAGTCTTTAAGGAAATGTTCAGTGAGAGCACAGTAAAGACAAAGTCTGAGATTGTGTCGACGTTTCCTCTCGACATCACGAGAACTGGCAGCTCCAACTTTCATCGACTCCACTTCAGGTAAATGGACATGCTCAGGGGGAATATAACAAGAACCTTGCCTCTCATGAATTCTGCAATTCATCTGCATGGCCTGGGTCATGATCTCCTCGAAAGTACAAGGTAGAATATGAAGAGCCAGAGCGTCCTTAAGAGCTTTGGAAAGACCTCTACGGAATTGACACTTCAGAGCGACATCATTCCACTGAACTTCAGTGGACCATTTCTGGAGCTCAGTACTATAGTCCTTAGAGGTGCACCTCCCCTTTGTCAGGTTTATGATCCTTGACTCAGCGATCTGGGTCCTGTCAGGTTCATCATAAATTAACCCTATTGGTTCAAAGAAGGCATCAAAAGAAAGCCGTTCTGGGGCTTGTGAGGACAAAGAAAACACCCAGGTTTGGGGGCCCCCTCGCAGTAGGGATATGATTATTCCCACCTGCTGGAACTCATCCCCTGAAGACCAAGGTCTCAAAATAAAAAATAGCTTACAGCTGTCCCTTAACACCCTAAGCTGTTTTTTCTCTGCCGAAAATTTATCAGGAAGGGACACTATGCGTTTGGAAGAGACAAATGGCACGTCAGAAATTGATGACATTGCAACATTGCACCCATTGAAGGGTGAAGCAGTGAAGGGCTATGGGGAGCATTCATCAAACTAAACAACTGACCCTGCAACTGGGACTCTGAGATTCTGGTGTTCTTTAGCCAGATTCTGAATCATTTGAGTCAGATTCGTCACCTGATCACAAAGCATATAAATGGGATCAATACCGGTGAAAAAATATGCATTTTACATTGGCCCAAATTTGTTGCTTCAATAATATTCAGGGAGACCACAGTAGAGTTGGTGCGAGATTGTGTCGACGCTTCTTCGCTACATCACAAGAACTGGCAGCTCCAACTCAGATCTACTCCACATCAGGTAAATGGACATGCTCAGGGAGAATATAAGAAGAACCCTGCCTCTTATGAATTCTGCGATCTATCCGTATAGCCTGGGTCATGATCTCCTTGAAAGAACAAGTTAGAAAATTAAGAGCCAGAGCGTCCTTAAAACCTGTCACCAGATTTTGGGCCTATTAGCTGTGGCCACCACCAGTGGGCACTTATATACAGCATTCTAACATTCTGTATATAAGAGCCCAGGCTGCTCTGTTGAACATTAAAAACACTTTATAAAACTCACCTAGGATGTTGCTCCGGTGCAGACTGGTCAAATTGGTGGCGCCGTTCTCCGGGAGAGGCGCCTACTCTTTTGGCCATCTTTGTCTTCCTTCTTCTGAAGTCGGCGTGCATGATGCATTCTACGTCATGCACACAGGCTGGTATTGAGGGCCTGCGCAGGCGCACTACAATTTGACCAGTCTGTACTGGAGCGACCTCCTAGGTATGTATTATAAAGTCATTTTTACATTCTACACAGCGGCCTGGGCTCTTATATACAGCATGTTAGAATGCTGTATATAAGAGCCCACAGGTGGTGGCCGCAGCTTATAGGCCCCAAATCTGGTGACGGGTTCCCTTTGAGAGCTTTGGAAAGGCCTCTACGTAATTGACATGTGAGAGAAGCATCATTCCACTGAACTTCAGTGGACCATTGCTGGAACTTGGTACTATAGTCCTTAGTGGTGCACCTCCCCTGCGTCAGGTTCCTGATCCTTGCCTCAGGGATCTGGGTCCTGTTAGGTTCATCATAAATTAACCCTATTGCATCAAAGAAGGTGTCGACAGAAAGCCATTCTGTGTCTTGTGCAAACAAAGAAAACACCCAAGTCTGAGGGCCCCACTGCTGCTAGGTCCAGGTTTACCCTGGAGTAGCGTGACTAACCTACCGGATTTTCATCAGAGCCTCTGATGGTGAGGATGGACTTAGCTGGTGGAAGACACCAGGTTCCACTCCAGAGCAGTCAAAGGTACTGCAGCAGCTGACCAAAGGGATGCAGGTACAGAGGGCAGGCAGGACATTGTAGGCAGTGGAGGTTGATGTAGTATGTTCAGGAGACAAGCTGGACAGGAAGGTACTAGGTACAGGAAGATCGGGTTTGGGTACACGGACAGGCAGGATGGAATCGGGAACTGGAGACAGGCAGGATGGCATTGGGAACTGGAGACAGGCAGGACGGGATTGGGAACTGGAGACAGGCAGGACAGGATCGGGAACTGGAAACAGGCAGGACGGGATTGGGAACTGGAGACATGCAGGACAGGATCGGGAACTGGAGACAGGCAGGATGGGTACAGGTACTGGAGACAGGGAGGATGGCATCAGGAACTGTAGACAGGCAGGACAGGATCGGTAAACGGAGACAGGCAGGACAGGTACAGGTACTGGAGATGGACTGGCAGGACAACTTCTGGATCAGGAGACAGGTAGGACAGCTTTGGGAATACAGAGAGGCAAGATGGGTTCAACAACTAAGACAACAGGCAGACAGCAGACTGGAGTACTGACCAGATCAAAATAATCAATTGCCTAATTTCATAGTAACAGTAGGGGACAAGGGGACAACTTCTTTAATAAGAGTTCATTGCAGAGTTATTTTTCCAATTTGACCCAAAAAAAATATATTTGACCCTTTAAATAAAGCCCCTCACACCCTGCATCTCCTTTGCATTGTTAATATATTGATAATTCATAAAGGAAATCTAACATTTTGCACTAAATAGATATGAGAGAGAGAGATAAATATTTTATATATTACATAGATATATTTTATAGAAGAAATAGATGTTGTAGATGGATGTGACATAGATATAATGAGATCAATAGACAAATATATAGACCAATATATAGATATGAGCTAGATGGATAGATAATAGAGATAGATATGAGAGATATAGCAGACACGAGTTTGTTACCGGTTTCTCTTGTGCAGACTGATATCTTCCCGCCATCCATACTGCCTTGTTTCCTATTTATATTCTGCTTTGATGCTCTATGCGGTAAGCTGAGCTATAATCCCCTACAGAGACGCTCGCTGGAAGGTAAAGACATATCGTCCATTCATTTTACATTATCGATTTGTTATTTTGAGATCATTTCAAATGATGGCAAATAACCCGACAGATGATAGTGATAAACCTCAATATTATCTTCTTAAAATTAGGTCCTGGAAATATTTAATGAGAACCATGAATCAAAAAGTATTGATCACATCAGCCTGTCATAGAGTTGGGGACTGGAGCTTCCTAATGATGCGCTGGATTCATTGTATACCGTACTTTCATGTCTTAGTTTAGATCATAAGGATGTGAAAACTGAAGGACGCGCTTTAAACCGTTATCTTGGATTAGTGTCCTGAAAACGTTATAAAGTACCGGACACTGCAGAAAGAGACTTAATCTGATGATTTCCGATGAGCCAAAAAATGGTAACGGACAGGTCCACCTCAGCCATCTACTATATTTAGAGATAAAAAGTATATTTATTTGAAAAAAAAAAAAAGATATTTGTAGAATAAGAAAAAGACTGATGGCACTTCCTACTTTTCTAATGTGAACAGGTGCAAACTGAACATGAAACTTAGTAACAAAAGAGAAACTTGCACTCTGTAGTGCTAAGATATACGGAACAATGAATGTGAATATGGACATGCATTACTGCTATGAAAAACATGCAAAAGTTGAGATACTTACCACACAAAAATGTCCAGTTTTATGTGAGCCCAACAGCCAACGGCAAGGTGACCTCTTTTGTTGGGTCCCTACCAAACTAATGCCTTTTTGGGCTAAAAAAACCCTAAAATTTATAAGCGGATAGGAATCTGCAGATGAAGAATTAAAATCGCCTATAGTTGATGAGCAGGAGGACTCAATCAGAAGGCATGACCCTGTAATCTAAGAAAAAGACTGATGAAATATAGTAACAAAAAGGAGACAGTTGAACTCTCTAGCGCTTAGATATGTGTAACAATGGATATGGGAATATAGACATGCATTACTGCTATGAAAAACATGCAAAAATTAAGATACTTAGCACACAAAAATGGCCAGTTTTACGTGAGCCCAACAGCCAACGGCAAGTCGACCTTTTTGTTCCATGACCCCTGCAGTGTCGTTTAGTAAATATGAAGGGGATGATGACAGTTTATTCGTGACGCCACCTGTGGTATGCGGCAAGTTAGGTGCCGCTGTTGCGGGATGGGAACCTCTGGGGCAGATGGTGATGCAGCTTAGATAGTGCAGCCCACCACAGGTAGAACTGCGCCCCAGGGCAGATGGGGGTCGTAGTAGTCTATGATGGCGGGTGCAGGCAAACAACAGAGCGACACAGGAATGTAGTCTCAAGGTTTTTACTCACTGTAGCAGGTTCCAAGGTAACATGACATGCCAGTGACTGCCTTTTAAGTGCTGGGGTTTTACTGTGCTGGGCTCCAGCCGATCCCGGGTAGTTT
Organism: Anomaloglossus baeobatrachus; assembly: GCF_048569485.1. Lineage (NCBI taxonomy): Eukaryota > Metazoa > Chordata > Amphibia > Anura > Aromobatidae > Anomaloglossus > Anomaloglossus baeobatrachus. The sequence goes on from NC_134354.1 coordinate 745,654,645, forward strand.
GGAGGTTGAGTCCGGTGCACCTTTCTTATGTGTACCTTCCCTAGTCGTCTTCCTGCGCTAACCATGCCCTCTTGCCTTGTGCCCTTGCTCACTGAACCTGTGCCAGTGCCTATGGACCCTCTTGTGTTGCGTGAAGCTCTATCCCTTCGTCCTTTAGGGGCACCTTCCAGCAAATTTGTGTGCGGATGTGGCTTTGGTGCCTGCAACTCTTTTTACTAGTGGAGTAGGTAGGTTCTTCTCCTCTAGCCTAGGGACCAGTCCCCGAGTTGCGGCCAAGTCCTTCCACCTGTAGATTATATGTGGAACATGGCCACGAGAGATTATGGCACTCCCGTGGTCTCTAGGAACCTTTCTGTTTGTGCCCGGGTCGAGCGGTACCAGCTTAAGGCCACGGGTCTTCACTCCTCCACTCCTTTCCTTCTGTCTCCACACTCCACTCTGTCTGAATGTTCCCACTCTAAAGATTCAACCCCCGGCCTGGCTTCGGGTATAATCACGCCCTTGCCATGTTTGATGAGGTGTTGCTGAGTGAGGGTGTTTTGCTTTGAGTGAACCAGTGGTGACCACCTCTGGATGATGTGCAGTACCTCTGTGGCGACTGAAGCCTCAGGGGCGCTACACAAACCTACCACCTAGACACTGAATTTTTATTATTGATTTTTGGTCCTCACAAGACGTAATTGCCCCACGTTTTCTTGTTTCGCCCCCACGGCTCATCATCTTTTATAACTAGAACAGGAATCCCACACTTACCAGATTTACTCACTATTGTGAATGTGATAATCTAGAAAATGTATCATGCCCCCTGTCACGAACCACCGGGGGGATCACTCAGAAATCCCCCGCGCTGGCTACCAGTACGTCACAATCGGGGGGTAACAAGTGGGGGTCACCCCTCCTTTATACCTCCCGACCGACAGACAGAGCACGTGACGCGCTCTCTAGCGCCCCTCTTATAGTCAGGCCAATTATGGAATTGCCCGACAATAAGCAAGGAGGCCGCTATACTACTTATGCCGATTATTGAAGGGTCCCCGGTGAGAGTAGGGTATATATTCCCCCGACCTCCGCGGGCGGAATATATAAAACCTCCCCGAATCTCACTGGCCTCCCCACAATAATCCTTGGCACAACTCGCTGCCACCAACCGCTTCACGGTAACTATTAGCCGAACACACGGACGTGGGATTCAAGATCGAGATAACAGAAGAGCCAAGATTAATTATATAATTTAATCAGCCTAAAGCACACTAGAAACTACAATATATACAATAGGAGATCTACAGAATATACATAGGTCAGAGTACAGTTACAATCAAAGCATGGGTTACAAACAGGCATACACAGTTCCAGCAGTTACCTTGTGCGTCTGGCCACAGGGGGGCGCTGTAGACCAGGTTTCCAGGAACTCCCTCACAGGTCTTTCCCAACCAGGCCCCCGAGCAAAAGAACCCTGGAAAATGGCCGAAGTAGGGTTATCAACCTGGGCAAATCCAGGTCCCCTCCTACCTTAGTGACCTCAGAGGGAGCACTGCTCCACCCCTGGCTGGAGTTATGGACAATCCACAACATGGAATATGGGCCATAACTTTGCCTGGGAGCGTCGTAGGCGGACGCCAATGCTCTCATTGTGACAGTTATGAATTTAGCTACAGAATGAGAGGACTCATGACTCGTCTACTAGTTCCACATTGGCTGATATCACGCCTGGGGTATTTCCCAAGCTCCCGCTCCCATAAAAAGGGTGTGCCAGCATCGTCCGCATGCGGAGACACCATTTTTATGGTTGCCATATTTATCGGAAATATGGCTTGCGAGATATGAACCATTTTTTACTGGAGTCGTTCTGTCTGGATACTTCCAAGCTTGCTAATTAGATAGCAGCTCCTACCACAGGGTCACGGCAGGGAGTCCTCCTGTGTCCATTGTTCCCACATCATCTCATCTCCATATCACAGGAGATGGCCATGGAGGTGTAACACCTTCACAGATGCTGGACATTGAGAACAAGAAGGGAGGGGGGCACTGCCAGGGAGTGATGAGCGATTATGACTGGAAGTCATAATTCATCTTCATATCCCGGGATTTGCCTCACACCTCCCCCCTTTTGAGGGCGCTAGGGGGCAGCACACTCCGGTGTTCCCCCGTGCGCCCGTCCGCGACCTCTCCTTGTCGGGACAGCCCGTCTGCGTTACCGTGGTCACGGCCCCTTTTGTGGCGAATGGTGAAGTTGTATTGCTGGAGCGCAAGGCTCCATCGCAACAATCGCCCATTCGTCCCAGAGACGGTGTGCAACCAGCTGAGGGGATTGTGGTCCGTCTCCACGATGAAGTGGCGCCCGTATAGATAGGGTTGCAGACGCTGCAGGGCCCACACTATGGCCAGGCACTCCTTCTCCATCGTGGAATAGGCCACTTCCCTTGGTAACAGCTTCCTGCTCAGGTACAAGACTAGGTGCTCTTGGCTCGCAGAGTCCACCTGGCTGAGCACCGCACCGAGGCCGAAGTCACTGGCGTCGGTCTGTACTACAAACGGCCGCGTGAAGTCGGCTGCCTGTAGCACGGGCGGGCTGGACAGGGCGTCCTTTAGGGCCTGGAAGGCTGTCTCGCAGTCCATTGTCCAATCGACTGCAGAGGGCAGCTTCTTCTTGGTGAGGTCCGTCAAGGGCTTTGCCAGGCTACTATAGCATGGAACAAACCTCCTATAGTACCCAGCGGTCCCCAAGAAGGACATCACCTGCTTCTTGGTCCTGGGGGTGGGCCAGGATGCGATGGCTTCCACTTTCTCAGGCTCGGGCTTCAGTGTTCTCCCGCCTACCCGGTGACCGAGGTACTGGACCTCGCTCATGGCCAGCTGACACTTTCCCGGCTTGATGGTCAAACCTGCCTGGTGGATCCGCCTGAGCACCTGTGCTAGATGCTCTAGGTGGTCCTCCCAGGTGGGACTGAAGACGGCAATGTCATCCAGGTACGCGGCCGCGTACCCTTCAAGTCCCTTGAGCAGGGTGTTGACCATCCGCTGGAAAGTGGCAGGGGCATTCCTCATCCCGAATGGCATCACCGTGGACTCGTATAGTCCAAATGGGGTAATAAAGGCAGAGCGTTCCCTGGCCTTGCGAGTCAGGGGGATCTGCCAATATCCCCGGCTCAGGTCCATGATGGTCAGGTACTGAGCCCCGGCCAACTGATCGAGCAGGTCATCGATGCGGGGCATTGGGTACGCATCGGCGACCGTGACAGCATTGAGCCCCCTGTAGTCCACGCAGAACCGAGTGGTTCGGTCCTTCTTAGGGACGAGGACTACAGGCGAGGCCCAAGCGCTGTTGGATGCCTGGATCACCCCCAGCTTCAGCATCTCGTCAATCTCCTGGCGCATGTGTTGCTGCACCTCCAGGGAGACCCGATATGCTGAACGCCGGATCGGGGGATGATCCCCAGTGTCCACGTGATGGACAGCCAAGTCAGTCCTTCCGGGCTGGTTGGTAAACAACCCCCGGAAGGGGAGTAGGGTGGCCCACAGCTGGGACCGTTGGTCCTCCAAGAGCTGGTGGCCAACCTCCACATCCTCAATGGATCCGCCTGCCCTAACCTGGGCTAGCATATCCAAGAGGGTTTCCGCTTCTCCCTCCTCGGGCAGGTTGCACACGGGGAGCGCACATGCCTCCCGCTCATGATGTGCCTTCATCATGTTCACATGGACGGGCTTCCGCCTTCCACGGGCAGGGTCCAGGGTGACCAGGTACGTCACAGGGTTGAGCTGCTGGTACACGAGGTATGGGCCTTCCCAGGCTGCCTGAAGCTTGTCCTGTGGTACGGGGACCAGTACCCACACCTTTTGACCCACTTGGTAGGTCCTCTCACAAGCGTTCTGGTCGTACCAACGCTTCTGATCGGCCTGGGCTTGAGCCATATTGTCGTGTACCAGTTGCGTCAAGGCCTGCATTTTGTCCCGGAAGCGCATGACATACTCGATAACCGACACTCCAGGGGTGGCCAAATCCCCTTCCCAAGCCTCTTTCACCAGAGCCAGGGGGCCCCGCACACGTCGCCCGTACAGGAGCTCAAACGGTGAGAATCCTGTTGAGGCCTGTGGAACCTCCCGGTAAGCAAATAACAGGTGTGGGAGATACCGCTCCCAGTCACGCCCATGGGAGTCGACCAACATCTTAAGCATCTGCTTTAAGGTGCCATTAAACCGCTCGCACAGGCCATTAGTCTGTGGATGGTACGGGCTGGCCACCAGATGTCGCACCTGGACTTGCTTACAGAGGGCCTCCATCAGCTGGGACATGAATTGGGTCCCCCGGTCAGTGAGCATTTCCTGGGGAAAACCCACTCGGGAGAAAATCTCCAGCAATGCGGTGGCCACCTTGTCAGCCCGAATGGACGACAAGGCCACTGCTTCTGGGTACCGGGTGGCATAGTCCACTACCGTCAGTATGAAGCGTTTCCCGGAGCTGCTGGGGATGGCCAGCGGGCCGACCAGATCCACAGCCACCCTCCTGAAAGGCTCATCGATGATTGGCAGAGATACTAGTGGGGCTTTGGGGTGTGGCCCCGCCTTCCCCACTCTCTGACAGGTTTCACACGAACGGCAGTAGGCAGCCACATCGGCCCCCATTTTTGGCCAGTAGAAATGCTGGTTTAACCTGGCCTTGGTCTTAGCGATCCCTAGGTGTCCGGCCATCGGAATCTCATGTGCGATCCGCAACAACTCCGTCCGGAACGGATAGGGTACCACCAACTGTCGGTCCCTGGGCCACGCCTCCGGTGAACCCTGCTGGACCGTGGCCCGGTACAGCCGTCCTTGGTCCCAGACCACTCGCTCCGGGTCCGAGTCCGAGGGAGGCTGTGCCGCCTGCTCCTTAAGAGCTTTCAGGCTGTCGTCAGCTTCTAACGCTGCCTGAAACCCCTGACTAGATGTGGCCAGAATCGACGAGACTGTCACATCTTCGGTCAGTACCCCGGGACCTGTGTCCTGGCCTCCACCTGACTCGGCTGCCACTTGGTCAGAAGGGGAAGAGCTATCGGACCTCCGGGAGGCCCCTTGGCTTCCAGCACTCCCACTGCGGGTGACAGCGGCCACAGCCGCTGCGACCGTGGGTCGTGCCTGCTCCTCCTCCGTTCCTGACCAAGTCGCCGGTTCAGGCAGACCGACCTGGCTTCCTGACACCCCGGTTGTGGGGGAACCATGCACCGAGATCTTACCTGGGAGCACTTCCGCTCCTGGACCGGCCCCAATCTCACCTGCCTGTTCCCCTCCTGCAGCAACAGAACCCCGCTGTGAAATCTCTGGGGACCCCACATTTGCTGTGGTAGCCCCCACCCCACACACTGGTCCTCCCCCTGCAGCACCCTGCTCTCTGCTTATCCCTGCAGAGGGCAGCAGATCCCAGCTCACAGGCTGATTACTTGTAGAGGCATTGTCACACCTTTCTCTGACCCCCTCCCCTGTCACAGCTGCAGCTGTGTGTGTGTCTATGGTGTCTGTGCAAGCAGAAATATCAGAGTTCACTCCCCCCTCTCTCACATCATTCATAGATAACACATTAACATTGTCAGGAGTCATGTCCGTACTGGCTGAAGGTTCAGCCCTTGGTGGGGGCCCAAACTGGGAGGTTATCTGCCCCAAATCTGTCCCAAGTAGCACGTTTGCGGGGATCCGATCAGTTACCCCCACCTCCCTCACCCCTCGCCCTGCGCCCCAGTCCACATAAATGTCAGCAACAGGCAGCGCCGGGTCAGTGCCTCCAATCCCGGAGACAGCGAGGGTTTTTCCAGGGATCAAGTCTTGGGGGGACACCATGTCAGGCCGCACCAGAGTCACCTCCGAGGCGCTGTCTCGCAGTCCTATGGTCACAGACCGGCCGACGGTGACAGGTTGGAAGCTGTCCAGGGACCTACCACCACCCCCACCCACACAATACACCTTGGGCGGCCCTTGGGACGGGGACGGTGCCTTGGGACGCTGAGGGCACATGGCCTTGAAGTGTCCAGGTAAGTTGCACTGGTGGCACCGTCTTGGTTCTGCCACGGGCCTGGAGAGGGGAGTTGAGGGGGACACCCCCTGCAGTCTAGGGGCAGGTGGGGCAGTCGCAGAGTTCATCTTACCCCCTCTCCAGGTGCTGCTGGTGGCTGCTCTCCTGGCCTCAGGAGCCCGATTGTTGGTGTAGTCATCGGCCAGGGCAGCTGTAGCCGTGGACCCCTTTGGCTTCTGGTCTCGGATGAACTGGCGGAGATCCTCAGGGCAGTTCCACAAGAGTTGCTCCGTGATGAACAAGTCCAGGATCTCCGGTCCGGTGGAAAGCTGCAGGCCTTGGGTCCAGTGGTCGGCAGCTCGGGCAAGTGCCCGCCGGTGGTCAGCCCAGGAGTCCTTTGGTCCCTTTTGCAGGGTCCGGAACTTCTTGCGGTAGGACTCTGGAGTGAGGTTGTACTGTTGGATCAGGGCCCGCTTGATGGTGTCGTAGCCCTGATCTGCCTCAGCAGGCAAGTCCCCAAGGATATCCAGGGCCTTACCCCTTAGACGGGGGGTCAGGTATTTGGCCCACTGATCCTTGTCCAGATGGTGCTGCAAGCAAGTCCGTTCAAAAGCAGTCAGGAAAGAGTCCAAGTCTCCATCCTTCTCCAGCACTGGGAAGTCCTCAACACGGACCTTTGGAAGTTTGGTGTTTTGAAGGTCACATGTGGCTGATGAGGGCCGGAGCTGAGCTAGCTGCAGCTGGTAGTCACGGTCTGCCTGTCGCTCTCGCTCTCGCTCTTCACGCGCTGCCTGCCGCTCCGCAGCCTCACGCGCTGCTTGCCGTTCCGCAGCCTCAGCGTCACGCGCTGCTTGCCGCTCCGCAGCCTCAGCGTCACGCGCTGCCTGTCGCCCACGCTCGGCCATGAGTATCTCGTAGGTATCCCGGTCTCCAGCCATAAGCCTGGCCAAGGCAGCTTGAAGGAGGGCCTCTGCACCTCTCAGGCCGGAGGGATTGGCAAGTGGTGATCTGCGGCACGCTGCAGAGCCAGGTGATTCACTGTCCATTTCAGAGCGGAGGGCTGGCATCTGGCTCGTTGAGGACCCTTGGGCGAGCTCCTCCTCATTTTGTCCAGCAGTGCCAGGTTGTGCGATGTCCTCTGCAGAGCTGTTCTCTGGCGTCTGGCTCCTGGAGGACTCGTGGACAACCTCCTCATCGTCTCTGGCCTTAGCATCGGCCATTCCTTTGGCTTTGCTCCTGGTGCTCTCAGCCATTCTTGCAGACTTTTGGTCACTGACACAGAACTGACACCTGATGCCTCCACACACCTTACAGTATCTGCACTCTGACACTCTAGTGTTGAGCTAGTCTGAAGACCCCAGCAGCCACAGCTGCTGCAGGCAGTCTTTAGTGTCTGGGAGTATGGGTCTCACACTCACACACACTATTATCTCGATCCCACCGCTATGCCACCAATATGTCACGAACCACCGGGGGGATCACTCAGAAATCCCCCGCGCTGGCTACCAGTACGTCACAATCGGGGGGTAACAAGTGGGGGTCACCCCTCCTTTATACCTCCCGACTGACAGACAGAGCACGTGACGCGCTCTCTAGCGCCCCTCTTATAGTCAGGCCAATTATGGAATTGCCCGACAATAAGCAAGGAGGCCGCTATACTACTTATGCCGATTATTGAAGGGTCCCCGGTGAGAGTAGGGTATATATTCCCCCGACCTCCGCGGGCGGAATATATAAAACCTCCCCGAATCTCACTGGCCTCCCCACAATAATCCTTGGCACAACTCGCTGCCACCAACCGCTTCACGGTAACTATTAGCCGAACACACGGACGTGGGATTCAAGATCGAGATAACAGAAGAGCCAAGATTAATTATATAATTTAATCAGCCTAAAGCACACTAGAAACTACAATATATACAATAGGAGATCTACAGAATATACATAGGTCAGAGTACAGTTACAATCAAAGCATGGGTTACAAACAGGCATACACAGTTCCAGCAGTTACCTTGTGCGTCTGGCCACAGGGGGGCGCTGTAGACCAGGTTTCCAGGAACTCCCTCACAGGTCTTTCCCAACCAGGCCCCCGAGCAAAAGAACCCTGGAAAATGGCCGAAGTAGGGTTATCAACCTGGGCAAATCCAGGTCCCCTCCTACCTTAGTGACCTCAGAGGGAGCACTGCTCCACCCCTGGCTGGAGTTATGGACAATCCACAACATGGAATATGGGCCATAACTTTGCCTGGGAGCGTCGTAGGCGGACGCCAATGCTCTCATTGTGACAGTTATGAATTTAGCTACAGAATGAGAGGACTCATGACTCGTCTACTAGTTCCACATTGGCTGATATCACGCCTGGGGTATTTCCCAAGCTCCCGCTCCCATAAAAAGGGTGTGCCAGCATCGTCCGCATGCGGAGACACCATTTTTATGGTTGCCATATTTATCGGAAATATGGCTTGCGAGATATGAACCATTTTTTACTGGAGTCGTTCTGTCTGGATACTTCCAAGCTTGCTAATTAGATAGCAGCTCCTACCACAGGGTCACGGCAGGGAGTCCTCCTGTGTCCATTGTTCCCACATCATCTCATCTCCATATCACAGGAGATGGCCATGGAGGTGTAACACCTTCACAGATGCTGGACATTGAGAACAAGAAGGGAGGGGGGCACTGCCAGGGAGTGATGAGCGATTATGACTGGAAGTCATAATTCATCTTCATATCCCGGGATTTGCCTCACACCCCCTATTTCAATTCTTTTTCATCCCTTCAATAGCAAGAAATTTTATGGATGACACTTCCTTGGCAAATTACTTTGGCACATGTCTTTTCTTCCTGTCATTGTGTTACTGATTTATTTGGATTTAGTCGTGTTCATGAGGAACAACACTATTGCTAGTCATTATATGGCATATATCCTGCATTTTGTTACAAGAGTTTTCCCATCTGCAGACTCTATATCTACTTTTCAGTTGTCTCTTAGCTAGTGGGTGGAGAATAGGTGCTATGATGTCTTTTTTACAGAGAAAATCACACATAAAGATGGACGATTCCTGCTGATCTTTCTATGTAGCAAATATTTGGAGGCAGAATCAATATGGAGGAAATTATACAGCAGCACTGAGCAGTATCGCTGTAAATGCAGCACTGAAGTAAAGTACATCTACTAGAGCCTGCAGCATTATCTGCTTGTGTGTGTCCCGTCAGTCAATGCGCTGAGTTCTCCTGATTCCTATTCCACCCTCTCCTCCCCATGAAGTATTATAGAAGCTGTAATCTGATACTTCACTATGCTGGAACTCTTCCTTTGACCAAGACATATTTGAGCAGCTTCTGTCACGGGTGTGTCACGCATATCTGACAGTCCTGTGGTTTCCGGCTGTAGAAGGTCACCGCATTTGACTACACAAACTATTCTCTGACTTTGCCTTTTTTCCTGCTTGAGGTTTATCCCTTTGCCTTTAGGACCCTGCGGATTTCCTCTCCTTTTCAGCTGTTTTTCATCAGCACTTCCCTTGGTGTTTTTATATACCCTCATTCCTGTTTACTCTGTGCTGGTGATAGGTCTAATACAAGTCTTTACTGCCATCAGTCGGCTAGTATTCATCTGGAGAACCTCTGTTGCTGTTCCAGATCCTCTCCCAGAATCATCTGGAGATAAGTTATAGGTTTATTTTCCCCGTGTGTATTTTCCTGTGTTTTCTTTAGAGCTTAGTGGGGTTGGCTAAGCGCTCATCCCATCTGTTCCCTACATAGGGCCTATTTCAGGGTCAGAAGGGGTCAGGTATCCGGCTCGACGTATAGGTGCAGAACCTATCTAGGGTGGAGAGGGAACCCAGGGCTCAGCGGTAGATTTGGTCAGGGGTCAACTTTTCCCCTTTCCCTAGACACAGGATTTCCCTTTCTTTTCGCTTGGTACGTCCGCATGCCTAGCATGACAGCTTCTTATCAGTGTGGATGATAAGTCCAGGAGGCAGAGTGCAGGTGAAATGGCTTATAAGTGGAGAAACAGCAGATTTTTTTCAGGCAATACATACTACAAAGTTGCTAAGACGTAGCATTGATTTATGTAAAGTTTGTTGAAATGCCAGTGACCACATAAAGGAAATCTGTCAGGATAATTCTACTGCTGAAACTAATGGTGCGGCTTTAAAGTCATAGTGCAACAATAAAAATTGATAATGTTTTGTAATAATTCGTTATGACAACTCTGAAAAACAAATGAAGCCTGTAAAGATTAATTGGGCTGGAAGTGCATGGGGGAATGTCACCACAGATTGAAGCTCCTAAGCCCAATGCACAGGGTGTAACAGGAGCTCACAACTATCCCATAAAGTATTCAGTTTTTTGTATATACACCAATAACTACATGCACTATTAATTCCACAGCGTTTTACAGATGTGATCATCACTGTCCCCATTGGGGCTCACAATCTAAATCCTCTATAATTATGTCTTCCGAGTGTGGGAGGAAACTGGAGAACCTGGAGTAAACCCATGCAAACACAGGGAGAACATACAAACTCCTTGTGTAGCATCCAGGGATATGGGGTACTCGGTTCCGGGCAGTGTCTCTATTGGCAATGTCACAGTGGTGGCCGTTACCCGGTTCCGTGCCCTTGGCCCTTTTTGTAATAGGGTATATTTACAGGGGATTTATGAATAAAGTTATTCGTGACGCCACTTGCGGTATTGCGGCTAAGTGTAGGAAGCCAGGACGTTGCTCAGTCACACCTTCACTTGACTTAGACTGACTTCTGACTACTCTCCACAGTCTGCCCCTCTCACCTGATCAACTAGTGGACTGGAGTGGCTCCACCTCTAGGCGGCCATCCATGGTCCCACCCTAGCTGGGTACCATTGTATGGGGGATTGTTGGGAAAAACTGGGATTACCTGGGTTTTTGGTGTTACCGGCACTGGGGTTCTGGGTCCCTAAGGGGGTAGGCCCTGCATCCTTGTGGGGATGCAGAACCTTGTAGCACCCTGATGGTCTCAGGGGCGCTACACTTGTAGATGTTGTCCTTGGTGGGGTTTGAACTCATGAACCCAGCACTGCAAGACTGCAGTGCTAACCATTGAGCCTCCGTGCTGCTGTGATGCCCTGGACTAGCCAGGTAGTCACAGACATAACATCACACACACACCCTCCCCTGGATAGTCTACACCAGTCAAACAAAATCCTTGTTGCCTCCCTCCAGGGTCTGATGTCCACACCAGGTGGGGTGGAGCCAGGCGGTTGGCCCCACCCACCGAGGAGTTCACAGGCCTGGAGGCGGGAAAAAACAGTCAGTTTAGTTAGAGTTTGGAGTTCAGTGGAAGTGGAGTGAGAAGTTGAGTTTGGAGTGGAGAAACTGCTAGTGTCTAGGTAGGAGCCCAGGCACTGTCAGCAAGGTCGGCAGACAGTGGTGGCCGTCTGCAGGAGGTGGTGCAAGTCAGCAACACCGTAGGACCGGGGACGGGCGATGACCCGCCGGTACCGAGCCGGGGAGCAGATTTGCATCAAGCACAAAGGCAGGGCCATCGGACCCCGACTAGGCTGGGAGCTGCCGACAACGGTCAAATCCGAGAGTGACCGGAACCCCAGGGGTTTCCTAACACCCAAGATCCGACAGAAGGCAACAGTCCACACCGTGAGGATAAACAGTCACTGCCATAGGCTAGAGATCCAAGGGCCAGCGCCTGCGGGCAAAACGGGCTCCTTCGGTACATACACGCCGGGGAGCGGACTACTGTTGGGAAACCATCGGAGTCAATACATTCTACACAGGTACAGGGAAAGACAGCCACCATCAACCTGTCCAGGGAGAGCAAAGGCACTGCAGCCCGTGGGACCCGTCCATCCAGCCGTTTGGTTTACCAGAGACTCTGTGAATTTGTGCCTGAGTGAGAACCACAGTGCCATCCGGCACCGCGCCGCGCTGCCCCTGCAATCTTGCACCCCAGCTAACCTGCCTCACCATACCACCACCGGGCCCCGGGATCACCAACCCCTACCCACGGAGGGGACAACATCCTAGCTGCTCCCTACCATCGCTTCCGGGATCCCCGTCACCAGCAGCGGTGGTGCCCTTTATCACCACGACCTGTGGGTGGCGTCACGAACTATCTCCCAAAACAAACCACCCCCTTTTCACTTGTGGGCGAGGAGCGCTGCTCGAGTCCCCGGGTCCGGCCCACCGCTCGAGGCACCGAGTAGCAGCAGCAGCCGCGGACCCGAGCATAGCGAGCGCGGCCCCTCCGCCCACGACAACTTGGCGTCTACGAACAGGATAGAACCAATCTACCTACTGGTAGAAGTGCGCCTTGCAGTCCCCACCGGCGGCGTCCGGTCGAAAAATTTGAAGTTCCGCCATCTTTGGCACGTAGATTTCCCGCTCGAGCGTCTTCCCCGAGCAGGGAAGGCGCGAAAGTGAGGCCCTGCCCCCAGAAGAAGGAATTGCTAGAAAGAACCAAGGGGGAAGCGGGTGAGGATGGTGGCATGTAACTAGCGCTGCAGCGTGCAGGGATGCCAGGACTCTGCCGAAAAACACGTTCCTGGATCCAGCAGCAAGATGTGCCAGGAGCTCCAGGCCAAGGTCCACTCCATGATGGCGGAGTGGACGTCGGAGAAGAAGGGCCTGGTCGTAATCGTGCGGGCATCCGAAGTGGAGGTGTTCTCAGAGGAGCAGGTAAGCGACCCACGTCCCCTATGTCCCCGAGGGAACGGCCGCTGCGGCTGAAGGGCCCGGCCTGCTGCCATCCACCACGCCACCTCCCTCACTGCCCATGCCCACGGCCACCGCCCCGACTGACCCGTTACCCCTGTCACCGGTAGCGGAGCCCGCAGCGTCTGAGGGAAAGGGCCCAGACCTGCGACCCCCGGGCCTTACCTTTGTCACCGCCCTGGCACCCGTCTCGGCTTCCATCCCGGCTGCGACGGAGATGACAACGGCCCCGGCCCGGCCACAGCGGAGGCGATCCTCGACCAGATGCCAGCACCGCAAGTCCCATCGACCTCTCCCAGACCCCGGGCCTCGGCTGAGGCACGGCGGGGATGCAGCTGCCAGGAGGCAGAGCAGGCCACGTCACAGCGGGGTCCCTCATTACCGAAGGTACCAGTCGTAGCCGGCACGGAGGGACTCTGTCTGGGCCCATCCCCCACACTTAATACCTCAAAATCAAATTATAGGGAGGAACCCAATTTATCAAAAACCATGAAAAAAATTCCTATATTAAAAATATCAATCTTTATTAGTCAATATCTAAAAAACTGTCAGTGCAGTCACAAAAAGAAAAGAATAGCCAAGAAAGTGGTTGGGCGGGTAAAACGGGGGAGACAAGTGCGCCAGATGACGATATTGAGGATGTAGGCAGGGGAGGGGGGGGGCCTATCCTAGCCCTATGAATTTCCCCTACCTACCAGCGGAGTGAAAACACCCTACTTTACTCGGTGCCCCCGCTCCTCGGCGGCTGTCCCTTAATGTCCCTCCAACCATAAAACCACCATCACCAAAAGTGTACGTGAAAAAGTGCAAGTCAAAACACTAAAAAGTCTGGTATGCAGTTCAGTTAATACACATGCAATCAGGTAGTTCCCAATCAGGGTAAAACAATGATCACACTATTTCCCTTAGGGATGACCAACGGTGCTCTTGTTTCAGAGGACACAGGCCTAAATAGTCTGAGTAACCACCCTAATGTTCATACACATCAGGTCAACTGCACACCCATCTCAGTTGAAAAAATATATTTTTGACATTCTAGAATGAAGTACTCATCAGGTCATATCATAATATCAAAGATGATTAAAGCACTTAACATGTCAGGCTGTATACTCCCTCAGCATCTCTCTCAAGTCTGGTGTGCAGTTCCATTCATGCAATTGCAATAAGGTAGTTCCCCTATCAGGGTAAAAAAACGACAATATTTCCCCTAAGGGTGACCGACAGTGTTCTTATTCCAGAGGATACAGGCATAAATAGTCTGGGTAGCCACTCTGTTGTTAATACACGTCGGGTCAACTACATACCAATCGCAGATGAAAAATTTGATAATTTAAAATGAAGTACTTATTATCAGGTTATATATCATACTCTCACAATAATAAAAGTACTTATCCATGTCATGTTGCATATCATCTCAGCATATCTCTCAGCATATCTCTCTCAACGCGTTTCTCCCTCAGGATGTCTGGGGGTTCATCAGGAGATTTTCAATCAGTAAAGCCGATCTCACAATGGAGCGGTAATGCATTACCTCTGATACCACTAATGAGCCAGGACCCATATTTTTGCGGTCCTGAGTGGCGTTATTAGGCATAGCAACCGCTCCATTGTGAGATCGGCTTTACTGATTGAAAATCTCCTGATGAACCCCCAGACATCCTGAGGGAGAAACGCGTTGAGAGAGATATGCTGAGAGATATGCTGAGATGATATGCAACATGACATGGATAAGTACTTTTATTATTGTGAGAGTATGATATATAACCTGATAATAAGTACTTCATTTTAAATTATCAAATTTTTCATCTGGGATTGGTATGTAGTTGACCCGACGTGTATTAACAACAGAGTGGCTACCCAGACTATTTATGCCTGTATCCTCTGGAATAAGAACACTGTCGGTCACCCTTAGGGGAAATATTGTCGTTTTTTTACCCTGATAGGGGAACTACCTTATTGCAATTGCATGAATGGAACTGCACACCAGACTTGAGAGAGATGCTGAGGGAGTATACAGCCTGACATGTTAAGTGCTTTAATCATCTTTGATATTATGATATGACCTGATGAGTACTTCATTCTAGAATGTCAAAAATATATTTTTTCAACTGAGATGGGTGTGCAGTTGACCTGATGTGTATGAACATTAGGGTGGTTACTCAGACTATTTAGGCCTGTGTCCTCTGAAACAAGAGCACCGTTGGTCATCCCTAAGGGAAATAGTGTGATCATTGTTTTACCCTGATTGGGAACTACCTGATTGCATGTGTATTAACTGAACTGCATACCAGACTTTTTAGTGTTTTGACTTGCACTTTTTCACGTACACTTTTGGTGATGGTGGTTTTATGGTTGGAGGGACATTAAGGGACAGCCGCCGAGGAGCGGGGGCACCGAGTAAAGTAGGGTGTTTTCACTCCGCTGGTAGGTAGGGGAAATTCATAGGGCTAGGATAGGCCCCCCCCCTCCCCTGCCTACATCCTCAATATCGTCATCTGGCGCACTTGTCTCCCCCGTTTTACCCGCCCAACCACTTTCTTGGCTATTCTTTTCTTTTTGTGACTGCACTGACAGTTTTTTAGATATTGACTAATAAAGATTGATATTTTTAATATAGGAATTTTTTTCATGGTTTTTGACCCATCCCCCACACTGCCTGAACCGGAGCAAGCAGAAGGTGCTCCACACCGGGAGCGGCAGCGACGACAGCTGTGCCACGGGATTGCTGTTTAAAGATGAGGAAGGCGACCTCAAGTAAGGCAGCGGTCCTCCGTTGCAACACAGTTGTCCTCGTTGGGACCATCAGCACCTTGTTCCTGTTTCAAGTTTTTATAGAAATGAACACTAATCATCCGAATACCTCACCTGATTGCCGTCCGTAAAAGAAGGAAGTTGTCCCCGTGGGGACTTTATGTGTTCCCACTAACCCCCTTTCAGAGACAAGCGCTGCGCTGAGTCCCCGGGTCCGGCCCACCGCTCGAGCCACCGAGTAGCAACAGCAGCCGTGGACCCGAGCGTAGCGAGCGCGGCCCCTCTGCCCGCGACACTACCACACATAACCCAACTCACTAATTTATATGCTGTTTGTAGATGATTAATGGGTTTTATCCTAAATTTTGTTACTTGGTTTTGACCGAGTTTAACCTTTCCCCTGCCAACTCACTCTATTGGCTAGCAGCTACTCCATGAACACAACTCAGAAGCCTCTTGTTATAGGGGCTCTGTGCATGATGACCTGGCAGCTCTTAATAGGGCTTCAAAGGACAGACGTAGGCTAGCCACTCAATCAGACTTTTACCAGGGGTTACTCTGGACTAAACCCTTTAATCCTTGAACAGGGATTTGTACATTTGCTTGGGCCCCTGTATTTGGTCCTCACAGGAGCTACTGGCCATTGTAGTGGGCTGGCAGATAATGGACAGGAATTCACATTAAAATGAGAGATGTAGAACAGGGAAAAAATGTCAGGCAGGAGGGAATAGAACAGAATACAAAGGCAAGGATTGTAGCAGGAGAAGGCACTTTCGAAACAGAAGTTGAGATCAAGGGTGTGAACCAGTCCAAGTAAAACTTATAACTGGCAACAAGAGGTAAAAAAAATCAGGGCATTATGTAGTGTATTCTCCAACCAGGTCTTACACAAGAGAGGTCTGAGGGGAGAACTTTTCTCCTTGCGGAGACTGACAAACCAATCTGGCTGTCAGTAATGAGTAGTCTTAAAGCTTCAATGTTCCTCTGGGATATACATTGCAGTTATAAGACTCCTCACCACTGACAGCCAGATTGGTTTGTCAGTCTCTGCAAGGAGAAACGTTTTCCCTTAGACCCCACTTTAGCTTCTCATAAAGCCGATGAGATCTCATACTTTGCACTGATGAGGGACAATCATCTCAAAACACCGTGTCTGCAAATTGTGGTTCTCATCTGGCATAAATCCTAGGTCATATGAAAAGGCTTGTTAAAGAGCCACTTTTGACTTTTAGGATTGCGACTGCCAATAGGTGGCACTAGAGTTCAAGTTCCTCCTTCAAGAGACAATTTACACAAGAGAGTTATTTACATAACTCAGTTGATTTACTCCATGTCTGGCTAGTATCAATAGTTTTAGAATAACAACCTAAACTGCTGCACTGTCACCCAACAATGCCATAAAAAAGGGCAGGGCAACCCTACAACAGATACAAGCATAGAGAGAACAAACAAAAGTAGATGCAACACCTCTTCAGCAAAGGTCAGATCTGGATACAGAGCATTTTTGGAACGGCTTGTGCCAAATGTGTCCGTGGAAGCCCTGTTAACTACTTCTGAACTGCTCATAGACTTTATTATTCTGGGCAGTCCACACTTTACTCTGCACTGACATTCTAATATGTCAATGCAGTGTAATCACTGGGTGTCAGTTATAGCACTAAAGAGAGAAGATAAACATGCAACACAAAGGGTACAGAAGGGAAATGGTGCAATTTGTTAAAATCTCAAGTGCAGAAATTGTTTCAGCCTAAATTGAATGCATTTAGGTTCAATCCCAATTCTAAAAAACGTGATGTGTTATAAAACAAAACAAAAAAACAAATAAGAATCTAATGATTTGGAAATCTCAGTCATGTTTTATTCAAAACAGAACAGATAAGAAGTTGAACGTTGGACATTTTTCCATTTTATTTGAAGACAAAATTTACTTATTTACAAATTTATAGGAACAACACATCTCAAAATTGTTGGGGCAGGGCAATGTATATTCTTGTGTAACATCACCCTTTATATTTACAACAGTCTGTAAACATCTGGGAAGTGAGGAGACCAATTGCTGGAGTTTTTGGAGATGAATGTTGTCCCATTCTTGTCTGATATAGGATTCTACCTGCTCAACAGTCCGGAGTGTTCTCTAGATTTTTTGTTTCATAAATTATAATGCATCAAATGCCCATGGCATATGCATCAATGTAATCCAATGAAGAGGGGCGGCCAGGGACATGGGCCGGTCTTCGACATGGTCGTGTGTGAGGGTCTCCCTCTGCTTTGGCTCAACCGCTACGTCTCCTTGGCTCATGCCTCGGTCCACTCCACAGAGCAAGGGGAAACGAATGGTTGGTGGCAGGGTTTCTGGAGGGGTGTGCAGACTTCGTGTATGCAAGCCATAGTCTGTTCAGGCCCTAGTTCAAACCAGGAGTCACCAGTAGGGGAGTAAAGGGAACCTGTCACCAGATTTGGTGACTATAAGCTGCGGCCACCAACAGTGGGCTCTTATATACAGTATTCTAACATGCTGTACAGTTAGGTTCAGAAATATTTGGACAGTGACACAATTTTCGCGAGTTGGGCTCTGCATGCCACCACATTGGATTTGAAATGAAACCTCTACAACAGAATTCAAGTGCAGATTGTAACGTTTAATTTGAAGGTTTGAACAAAAATATCTGATAGAAATTGTAGGAATTGTACACATTTCTTTACAAACACTCCACATTTTAGGAGGTCAAAAGTAATTGGACAAATAAACCAAACCCAAACAAAATATTTTTATTTTCAATATTTTGTTGCGAATCCTTTGGAGGCAATCACTGCCTTAAGTCTGGAACCCATGGACATCACCAAACGCTGGGTTTCCTCCTTCTTAATGCTTTGCCAGGCCTTTACAGCCGCAGCCTTCAGGTCTTGCTTGTTTGTGGGTCTTTCCGTCTTAAGTCTGGATTTGAGCAAGTGAAATGCATGCTCAATTGGGTTAAGATCTGGTGATTGACTTGGCCATTGCAGAATGTTCCACTTTTTAGCACTCATGAACTCCTGGGTAGCTTTGGCTGTATGCTTGGGGTCATTGTCCATCTGTAGTATGAAGCGCCGTCCGATCAACTTTGCGGCATTTGGCTGAATCTGGGCTGAAAGTATATCCCGGTACACTTCAGAATTCATCCGGCTACTCTTGTCTGCTGTTATGTCATCAATAAACACAAGTGACCCAGTGCCATTGAAAGCCATGCATGCCCATGCCCATGCCATCACGTTGCCTCCACCATGTTTTACAGAGGATGTGGTGTGCCTTGGATCATGTGCCGTTCCCTTTCTTCTCCAAACTTTTTTCTTCCCATCATTCTGGTACAGGTTGATCTTTGTCTCTTCTGTCCATAGAATACTTTTCCAGAACTGAGCTGGCTTCATGAGGTGTTTTTCAGCAAATTTAACTCTGGCCTGTCTATTTTTGGAATTGATGAATGGTTTGCATCTAGATGTGAACCCTTTGTATTTACTTTCATGGAGTCTTCTCTTTACAGTTGACTTAGAGACAGATACACCTACTTCACTGAGAGTGTTCTGGACTTCAGTTGATGTTGTGAACGGGATCTTCTTCACCAAAGAAAGTATGCGGCGATCATCCACCACTGTTGTCATCCGTGGACGCCCAGGCCTTTTTGAGTTCCCAAGCTCACCAGTCAATTCATTTTTTCTCAGAATGTACGCGACTGTTGATTTTGCTACTCCAAGCATGTCTGCTATCTCTCTGATGGATATTTTCTTTTTTTTCAGCCTCAGGATGTTCTGCTTCACCTCAATTGAGAGTTCCTTAGACCGCATGTTGTCTGGTCAAAGCAACAGCTTCCAAATGCAAAACCACACACCTGTAATCAACCCCAGACCTTTTAACTACTTCATTGATTACAGGTTAATGAGGGAGATGCCTTCAGAGTTAATTGCAGCCCTTAGAGTCCCTTGTCCAATTACTTTTGGTCCCTTGAAAAAGAGGAGGCTATGCATACAGAGCTATGATTCCTAAACCCTTTCTCCGATTTGGATGTGAAAACTCTCATATTGCAGCTGGGAGTGTGCACTTTCAGCCTATATTATATATATAATTGTATTTCTGAACATGTTTTTGTAAACAGCTAAAATAACAAAACTTGTGTCACTGTCCAAATATTTCTGGACCTAACTGTATATAAGAGACCAGGCCACTGTGTAGAACGTAAAAATCACTTTATAATACTCACCTAAATGGTCAGTGTGGTGCAGTTGGATCACATGGGTGTCTCCGTTCTCCGGATGCGGCGCTTCCTCTTTCGACCATCTTTGTCCTTCTTCTTCTGAAACATGGGTGCATGATGCGTCCTAAGTCATGAACACAGGCGGGCACTGGGAGGCACCACACCTGGAGAGCAGAGACACCCATCTGACCCATCTGCACCGTACTGACTGTTTAGGTGAGTATTATAAAGTGATTTTTATGTTCTACACAGCGGCCTGGGCTCTTATATACAGCATGTTAGAATGCTGTATATAAGAGCCCACTAGTGGTGGCCGCAGCTTATAGGCCCCAAATCTGGTGACAGGTTCCCTTTAATGGACACAGATGCATTGCTCTCATTCACCAGTCTTTTACTAATAGTTATGCACAGTATTTCATTCACTTCATTACTGTGGATACAATACTTGCCTTCTTCTGTGGGACTTCCCACAGCTATTAACTGTTTGGTGTCTCACTGTCCCTTTCGCTTGGCAACCTGCAATGGCGGTTTCAGAATTGCTGAGGTAAGAAGATGCTACTCACTCTGCCCTCCACACTATCTGATTGAATACTAGTGATACCAAAGCTGCAGACGTAAGAAGAGGCTTCTCACACTGCTGTCAACCCTATTTGATCAAGTACTGGAGACACCAGTAGTTCTAAGGTAAGAAGAGGCTGCTCACACTGCTGTCCACCTTTTCTATCTTATCTAATACTGAAGATACCAGGGGTGCTGAAGTAAGAAATGGTTACTTACACTGCTCTTCGCCCTGTCTATCTGATATAATACTGTAGTTACCAGGAGTGCTAGGGGAAGAATAAGCTGCTCACACTTCTGGGCACCCTGTGTTTCTGATCTAAAACTGGAGTTGGAAGATTGCTGAGGTAAGAAGAAGCATATTATTCTGCTCTCCACCTGTCTATCTGATTAAACAGTGAAGATCCCAATGGTGCTGAGGTAAGAAGAGGCTTCTCACACTGCTGTCAACCCTATTTGATCAAGTACTGGAGACACCAGTAGTGCTAAGGTAGGAAGAGGCTGCTCACACTGCTGTCCACTGCGTGTTGCACAGCACGTGCTCTCATGCAGCTGTCCTAACAATATTCTTGGACAGGTCTCTGTTAGTGTAGCAAGCCAGTGATCATTTTAAAGAGGTTGTTCACTACTTTAACATTGATAGCCTAGCCTTAGGCTGGGGTTTGACACCCGGGACTTCTGCTAATCAGCTGTTCTCTGTGTCAGCAGCAGTAGGCTGCTAAAATTGCTCAGTTTTATAGCAGCTCCAACTTCCGATTGAGACCGTAGCCAGGTCCTGCACATCCACCTGCTATTGATTGAATGGGAGGTGGATGTGCAGTATCTGGACAAGGCCGCTAGCAGAAGACGGGGCAGCTCTGAAACTAAGCATTTCCGGCCACCTCATGCCGCCACCGGCACCAAGAACACATGATCGGTGGGGGTGATCAGACATTGATGACCTACTCTAAAGATAGGACATCAATATTAAAGTAGTGGACAACCTCTTTAATCTTCTAAATTGATTACCTCCATATGAAAAAAGAGTGTTATTTACTAATTAAAAGATACTTTTAATTAAGGAATTTATTTATTAGGAAATTTGTTTTGGTTATATTATTTTCTTCTCTTCTCAAAGAATTCCTTTAAGAATTGTTATTTATGTGAACTTCTGCTTCTAAAGTTTAATCTGTGATCTTCTGCATTTTCCATTTAGATGAATGTGCCCTATAGCACTGAACCATTCAGATAATAATTTCATGCATTCTTCAAGCAGCGTCATTTTCTGATCTCCATTAATTAATGTTAACACGGGTAATTTCACAAACGAATTGTTTATAGGCAAGAACATAAAGCGGCTTCTCTTGTAGTCAGATATATGAAGCTGCATAAATCTAGCTTTGTTAGAGGGGAATCAAGTGAATAATGCTAAACTATAAAAATATATCAAATACATTTCTGGCTCGCAACAAATGGAAATTAATTTTAGATTGTTACTGAACCTGTCATGAGTGTATCTCGCGCGGGGGAGACCTCGAGTGAATCTGATGTCAGAAAGTCACAGCGCCTTGCTGTTGGCTATTTGGTAACTTTGCCTTGCTTTTGGTACTGAAAGGGTTAAGCACTCTTTCCTACCTGGCTGCTGGCTGTAGCTGCCAATCTCAGGTGTGGCTCTTTGCTATCACTTCCCTTCCCTACTTAAGTTATGAGATCTGATCACATGATACCTGTCATACCTCATGTACAGCAGCATGGAATCAATGGTACTCTATAAATAATAATAATAATAATAATAATAATAATAATAATAATAATAATAATAATACAAACTGAGTTCTTCATTTCTATGTGGTCCACTTAGAAGGAGCCTGCTCTGGAAGAAATCTGTCGTGTTGTGTGTAGCTGTGGTGTTTGCTGCATTGAAGCCGCCTGGAGTGTCTTTTCCTTGCATGTCTATTTCCCCTGTTTGTATTTTTTCCTTTGTGTTTCTGTGTTGTAGTGCCGAGTCTAGTGATGTTGTCGACCTGCTCACTAGCCAGGGCAAGTCTAGGGCTGGCTGAGGATCTAAGGTATCTGACTCAGCGACAGATTGCAAGAACCTGTATAGGGATGCTAGGGGGCTCAGAAGTCAGCTTGAGGTGAGATTAGGAAGTGCCCCCTCACCCCTCTCCCTAGTGGCAGGAATCTCTGTTGTATCGTGACCCCTGTGTTCCCTGTGTGTTGTAACATCTTCTGGGGGTTTACCAGGTACGAGGTAAGCCCTGCTAGTCATGTGCGTGACAAAACTATATGTAATTTTTGCAAGTTCTAGTTGAAAGTTTTGGAAAGACCTGTTTTATACAATTCATGATTTCAATTTTCCCTCCCCACCCAAAAAAAGCATTGCATTTCTTACTTACAGACATCTTAGTGGGTAACAAGAGATGTTAATGTCCTATCCCACGGACCTCCCTACAAATGCTGATAGAGTAAGCATGCAATATGCTTTCAGAGAAGAAGAGGACTTCAATTCTACTGCCACAAATTGGAAGTAGCAATCCTAAAAGTCAATGTCAACTCTTTCATGAGCTTTGCCATATGAATTAAGACAAAAATCAACCTCGAATCTCAATTTGCAGAAATGTGTTTCAGGGTGCTGCCCCTCGTCAGTGCAAAGTATGAGATCTGAATTAGCTGTATAGAACAAAGGATGAGATAAGTACTGATAACAACTGATCAGGAGGGTGCCAACCTTTCTGATACTTATCCCAATGGTTGGTAATCAATATCAGTTTAGAGGATAACCCATTTAAACTCCAATATTATCATTAAATTGACAGGCCAGATCATCAATAAAATATATTAGGTTATTATTTCTATCCCATATGACATAATATATGGCCTCTGTCTGCTGACTTTATCTAACGTGCACTACAGGAACTTTTCCTGTGCATACATTAGAAGTACAAACTTGAAAATGTGAAAAATGAGATTATGTTTGTCAGGGTCTGGTGTCGCTGGAAGATGATCTACCAGAACGTAATACAAGACTGAACTTGCGATTGTAATGAAACACTTGGTGAGTGGGGGCTCAATGCTGGGTCATCTTATCCACTATAGAAGTGTTGTGCAAGAAGGTTAATAATTGGTTTAATGGTCAAGAAAAGGTTGTAGATGTGCAAACAAACACTAGGTTCTGTAGTCCTGGTGTTATAGACAGTATTCAGTATTATATGAAGATATCCAAAACCAAGCCTCAAAATGACGTTTGAACTGTACTTAGACATATTACTTTCTGATCATAATACTTTCGTGATTCATGCTGACTTAGCTTAATATAAAATTATTAAATACATATATATATGTGGCGCCTCTAGGGCTTCAGTCGCCACAGGGTACTGCACCTCACTTAAAGTGCAGTATTCATCTCGGATAAGTAAGGGGTTAACCACCGGTGTTTCCACATTTCACTTTACATACAGCTTAGGTACCCTTCCATCGGGAACTGGACTAGGGTAGGCTGGGGGGTGGCCATCATGATGCATGGGACTTTCCCAGTCACTAGGACAACCACCTGGCGGGCGGGCACCACTTGAGGTAGAAGTAGGAGCAACTCTTATACAAACTTCAGTCTAGTCGGGACTCCAGTTCTGGCAGCACGACACAACTTTCTTCCTTCTTTTTCTTTACGGAGCCTAAGGCCTCAAGCGGGAAGCTCAGCCCGGGTTCCTCACTTCTGAAGGGGCATCTCTTGGGAAAGGACACTTTCAAATACTGGTGGCTACCTCTAACTTATCCGGGATCGGCTGGAGCCCATCACAGCGGAGATTAGTACCCCCAGGCAACCAAAGGACAGTGAGTAAAGACCTGGAACTGCAACTGCCGTGTCCGTCCTTCTTTGCCGTCGCCCCGTGCTTCGGAGCCAACGGCCACTACTACCACCATCATTCTCCCTGGGGCCTAGCTTCGCCTGCAGGAAGCTGAACCACCTTGGCGGCAACACCATCCGCCCCAGAGGACTGTGACCGCAGCGGCGGCTAATCCCTGATCGCATACCGCAGGTGGTGTCACGAGACAATTCCTATCTTCCTCATCATCATCCCATCCTCTATCCTTCTTCCTTTTATTGTACACCTCGGGGCCACGAAACCAGGCAAGGGCCACCCGTGACATCCCAGACCCAATATCACCGGCCCGGCGGCGAGTAGAGTTAACCCCTTGCCCCGTGGGTCCTACAAATACTGTATATCTCAGAATAAGCTCTTTTTGCCTTTTACCCCATAGAAGAAGTGTACGTATTCTTGGCTCCTAGCCAATTGTCTTCTAT
This sequence comes from Anomaloglossus baeobatrachus, assembly GCF_048569485.1. Lineage (NCBI taxonomy): Eukaryota > Metazoa > Chordata > Amphibia > Anura > Aromobatidae > Anomaloglossus > Anomaloglossus baeobatrachus. Next base: position 745,679,154 of record NC_134354.1, read on the forward strand.
ATTATTCTGTACTTCCTTAAAATAAAGCAGTCATACTTTCTACTCAGACCCATAGTCCTCTCTGGTCTCTGGAGATATATTGCATGCATGCCTGACATTTGACTTATGATTTGAAATGCAGACAGTTTAAAGGGAACCTGTCAGGTGTAATATGCACCCAGGACCACGAGCAGTTCTGGATGCATATTCCTAATCCCTGCCTAACCGTCCCTGTATACACTAGCATAGATAAAGGGATCTTTAGAAAAATTATTTCTAAAGATCTTTTATCGTATGCTAATGAGCACAGGGACTAGTCTCAAGGTTGTTGCTTCCCTTGCTAGTCAGCCCCATTAGCATGTTAGTACACCCCTGTGGAGACCAATTTAATCTTTGGTATGTGGCCCTTTGTCTTCTATGTTTTATGCTGAGGAGAGCTCCAAGCTGGCACAGAGAGACTTGCAGGCCATGCAATGCTACCCTTGGAATTTAAATATGCAAGTAGTCCCTTTAGAGAGAAAGAGGACAGGACCTCTATTGAAGGTAGCAATCCTAAAAGTCAGTATCAATCCTTTCATAGACCCTTGGTCAGAGGCCTCTCATCCAGCTTAATCAGTTCTCTTCCTGCTTTGCACTGATGAGGGGCCACTACTCTGATACATGTGCCGTCTAGCTTGGCTTTTCATTCTCTGTAAGGGCGATTTAAGGGATAAATTGTCGCTGCCATTTCTCTGCATTTAGAGACTTGTGACAGGATCTGGACCAGAGTCTCACATTGCTATGGGAGACTGTTAATATTAAATGTGTTTCTTTTCTTTGGTGCTGAAAGGGTTAATCTCAGTTTCACTTTCCAGCAGCTTCTGACTCCTGGCCTAAGGTGCTTCCCGTTGGTGACCACTCCCTTTCCCTCTATATATGGTCACATGTCTTAGTAGAGGAGGCCGGTTATTCTGATACATTCAGAAGCTAGGCCTGGAGGTGGAAGGAGCTACTGAGCCCTTTGCTGTTGAATGTAGGTTGCAGTCCTGGTGTCTGACTGCAGCTGTGAAGTTGGCCCTTATCCTGTGTAGTTTCCCCTATCTGTCGTACCTTCCCTTCATGTTGTTTTAGTGCAGGGGTGGAACTAGCGATACTCACCTGCCAGCTCACTAGCCAGGCTTATCACAGGGCTTCCTAGGGTTTCAGGTATCCTGCTCGGCGACAGGTGCGGAACCTGTTTAGGGACTGCAGAGGAGTACAGGGTGCAGCTGTAGGTAAGTGCAGGAGGTGTCCCATCATCCGCCTCCCTAGCGCCAGGGCCCACCATTGTTAAAGTCTCCCCGGTGTACCCCTTGTTTATTCTGGTGAACTCTTTATTTGTTGTGTGTCTCACCATGCCCTGGACCTTCCTCGAGTCTGTACATGACATAAATATTGACTTTTAGGATTGCTACTTCCAATTTATGGTCATAGACTTTCTGTACTTGTCCTCTCCAAAGAGGTTGATTGCATTTAATGCTGTGTCCACATCTGATATGGCGTCGCTGTGACAAATCTTGCAAAATATTAAATAAGACAAACCCAGCAGAAACCTGACAGACCCTATTATAGTGTTTTATTGGGCAGAATGTAGGGTATAGTTAGAAAAGAGCAACTGTATTGAAAAAACGCTGATGAACAGAGCCTTCTGCAGGTTACATTGATATATACATAGACACATATTTTATATTCTTCTGGAAATGGATGAATTTGCTCTTATACTGTTCTCCCTCATTGAAAATTCTTCCTTCCTTCCAAAGTGCTGAGAGCATCGTCTGAATGTTGTACTACCTTGCAAACTTTCAGAAATCCAAATCCTGAGGGAGTTTCTATTTGCAAACCAAATCAATACCGCTACAATTCAAGCTGTCCTTATTAATTAAGCTGTACGGTTCATTGAAAGTCAAATAGCCACAAGGTGCAATGTAAAAGTTACTTGTACTTTGGAGATTCGTTGGGAAATATATTCATAAATCAAATCTGCTATCAAGGGGAGAATGTTTCTTTTTTAGGTCATTGTGTACTACAGATTTCCATTATTGCTTTATGCCCGTCCAGACTTTTCTACGCTAAAGATATTGTTTTCCATTAGTTATTTGTATTATATTAATACCCACGAGCTGATCTATCTGCCTTATACCCAGAACTAATATTAGGCTGATCATATTCTCACTGCCATGTGTTATCCTGATATAGGTTATTCATGAACATTTGAAAGATATCGCTCAGTTTTGCTAAGTAGTTGAATGTTGACTGTGGTGGCGACAAAAATCATAGGACCCATGGATACATGTTCAATGCATCCCTTGGGCTGTGATCAATAGGAGTATTCTGTCTCTTCCTGGTAGCAATGAATCCAACCGCTCTAATTATCAGTCCCTTAGATAACTGTATGGTTTTACTCACTCTACCGGCTTCCACAGATAGTTCAACTCAGCCCAACGATGACTTGTAGAAAGACAAGGAGAAACGCTGTAGTTTTCTTCTAGAATCTTGTATTAAGTACAAAGTAAAGGCAGGTGAAAAGGAATAATCTGTACAGGGTTTTAGACATGTCTCTTCAGCAATGGTTCCTCTAGACTAAACTGAAGGAGAAGGGAGGAGCTTTCTATACAGAAGCCAACTAAGGGAGGTACATAGGGACAAACTTCATACAGTCTAATCTACCTAGTAACAATAAAGGAATTATTTCCTGATAGGAGGAAAAATATGCAATGCAAGAATTATATACAACACGTTGTTCCCATTCATGGGACACAACACTCCCCGTCTGAAATCATATGATTTCACAAGTCCTTCTACGACGTAAGGAGTCGATCCTGTCCCTCGATGTCATGAAACCTGTAACGAGAAAAGAGACAAACACAAAAAACGCAACAGTAATGCACTGAATTCAGGTCCATTCTTTGTTGATGACGCATTGTCCTTGCGTAAAAATGTAAAAGTAGAAAAATGTAAAAAAAAGAATCCAAGTTCAACAAACCCATCTTCAGATTGGGGAAGCCGCAAACATGCCAACTCTTCCTCCAACCCAATAATCCAATGGAAAAGTTCAAGGTTCAATTGGACATGGACAGTTGTGTCTCCGTACAGCAGGGGAAAGGAAAGGTACGCTCCCCGCCGTGGCAGTGTCCAACGACAAAGTTAGTTCATGTAACGTCCTCCTTTGGTAAAAGTAGCATGAGTTCGGTGACTGGACGAATCACACACATGTGCCAGCCGTGGCACGTTGAAATCTTGTAGTCGGTGAAACAGTGAGCAATGTGAATAAGACAAGCTACGGCTCGTACCTCAGATGACCAACTTGAGAAGCGCTCGAAGCGATGAGGTCTCAACTTCTGTTTTGATGTCACTGAAGTGTAGCGAGCGGAGACGACCGGTCTAATTTCCTTGTCGGATTCTGGTTCCACCAGCTCGTACATGTTGTCGGCGTAGTTATCGCAGGTCTCCTCGTATAAGATACTTGGAGGTGTCAGCCACATGTTGTCGCCGAGTTTGGATGCAGCAGTGAGTCTCGTTCCTCGGTCGGCTGGGTTTTGTTCGGTGGGAATGTGGTGCCACTGTTCAGCATGATCTCTGTTGAGGATATTTTGTGTAATCTCAACAAAGCATTTCTCCATCTCTGGTTGTCTTTCCAAAGTGCGTTTTAGAGAGGAGGACCTTGCGGTTGCTTGCTGGGAGTTGTTTGGCAACCTTGGCCTTAGAGACCGAAAGGGTAATGGGGCTGGCTACCCAACTGTTAGAGTCATTTTGAGAGAACTCTTTATCCATAATCTTTATGAATTCTTTGTCTTCTCTCATCGGAGCCAATTTGTTGTCTTCGTTTGTAGACTCGAACGCTGTTGACCCGAAGTCATCATCCCAGAGATGATATGCGTCCGCGCAGTCGGGAGGCTGCTGTCTCCACCTGGTGTCACTCAGCCTCTCTTTCACCCCGTAGTGATGCGGACATGGTTGAAAGTGAGTGCCGCGACCGTTTGGGAGGATGTGCGTCTTGTAGGAGGAGATCGCGTCGGGACTCTTCATTTTGCCTACGCAGACGTTTCCTATGATCACCCAGCCTAAGTCGTAGCGCTGAGCGAATGGCGCATCGTGTGGCCCATTGATGTGTTGGCGTACTTTGTGTAGCCGGAGGATGTCCCTTCCAGTCAGAATCAGGATTTTTGCACTATGATCAAAAGGTGGGATCTTGCTGGCGATAGTTCTCAGGTGAGGGTGATGAAGAGCTGCCTCTGGTGTTGGAATCTCTTCCCGGTTAGCTGGTATCTGGTTGCACTCGACGAGTGTCAGTAGATGTATCTCTACGGTATTTTCAAGAGATGTTACCACGAGACCACTGGCTCTTCTTCCGCAAGCTTCTGAGATGCCGCTGCAAGTACCTAGTGTGTAAGGGTAGGCATTTCCTTTTAAGCCGAATAAGTCAAAGAGTTCAGACCTGGCAAGTGACCTGTTACTCTGGTCGTCCAGGATGCTGTACACCTTCACGACCCTTTCTGGGTGACCTTTGGGATATACCCTTACTAGGCATATTTTCGCACAAGACTTGTCCCAGAGATCTTCTCCGCAGACTGCGGTGCACGAGGAGGATACTGTGAGGTGGTTTGCAGCTTGGCCTGTACTCTCCCTGCCATGACTTGTGGTAGGAGAAGGTGTAGGTGCAGGATCAGGCTGAGATGGGTGCAGCGCTTGTACGTGATCTGTGCTGTCACACTCCATGCACTTAATTGTAACCTTACAGTCCTTGGCAAGGTGTTCTGTAGAGGCACAACACCTGAAACATACCCCAAACCTTTTCAAGAGTTCCTTTCGTTCTTGAAGGGGTTTCTTCCTGAAGCCAATGCACTTCTCCAGGGGGTGTGGCAGTTTGTGAATAGGACATTGGCGGTTTGGATTTTCTGCCTTCCCGCCTTCATTGCCCTTGTCTGGTGCTGACGTTGGTGTAGGTGGTAGAACGTCGGTCTTTTTGACTGATACTGGGCCCCTACATTTTCTGTCATTTTGATGAGGGCTCTCATATCTGGGAGCTGGTGAAGTGGAGCCGGTGGGTTCTCCACAGGTGAAGCTTGGGTCTGCCTTACGTTCCGCGATGCCGTTGATGAACTCGCAGAAGTAGGAGAATGGAGGGAAGGACACTTGGTGCTTTTTTTTATAGTTTGTTCCTACCGTGGTCCACCTTTCCTGCACGTTGTAAGGTAACTTGGCGACTATGGGTTTCACCCCACGAGCGGTGTCCAGGTAGCTGAGGCCAGGTAGGTGTGTGTCTGTTTTGGCCAGCTGGAGCTCGGACAGCAGGTCACTGAGTTCCTGGTACTTTGAAGCATCCTTGCCAGATATTTTGGGAAGGTCGTATAGTTGTTTCAGCAATGCATCTTCAATTGCTTCAGGACTGCCGAAGCCTTTCTCTAGTCTGTCCCATGCGGTTGCGAGACCAGTTGTTGGGTCGCTGATGTAGACGGATCTGAGTCTCTTGATTCTCTCAGTAGACCGTGGCCCTAGCCACCTGATTAGCAAGTCCAGCTCTTCAGCAGCTGTAATGCCGAGGTCACGCGTTGCGGTTTTGAAGGCACACTTCCACCCTCTGTAGTTTTCGGGCTGGTCGTCAAACTTTGTGAGACCGGTGTTGGTGAGTTCTCGGCGGATCATGTACCTCGCAAAGTCGGACATGTCTGATCTTTCCGATGTTGGGGGCACATTTGCTGACTGCGTGGTGCTGGTTGCGTGATTCGTAGCTTCTTGGTTCGGGAACATGGGAAAGTATGGAGTGGCGTAGGCGTTTAGACCAGTGATCGGTTTGGTGTGTACAATCTCTGCTGTATACGGGGCTGGAACTACATAGTTGTTGGGAGTGTAGCGCCTTGCCGGCATGTTAGGTTGCATGTAGACATGGGCATACGGAGGGTGCTGATGCGCAGGGTGTGGCTGTCTATTGGAATATGAAGCTGGTTCAGGCTTGAAAGTCTGAGGTGCATTGGACTGACCTGGAAGGCTGGAAGCTGTAGGTGGATCAGTGTCTTGAGGCTCTGGAGAAGTGTTAGCACTGACGGGAATGTTGGTGGTAGTTGTGTCAAGGGAGGAATTTTGGGTCAAGACTGCTAATGGAGTCTTCGTTTAGGATCCAGAGACGGTGCCCCATTAATGCTGTATACCAGTGCCGATATATATCAATGTATATAAGACAAAGAACACAGACATGCTCTCTTTTCAGCCAGCATCACCAACTGACTTGGTTTTAATGAGATAGATCCAATTATACAGTAAGTAAGCCTAAATAACCTTGAAACTAACGAAGGAGTGCATTCACTCCCCAATTTCTCACATCACTCCTGCCCTCCCGTACATTCCTTTTGTGTGAACATTACTGATAAGAGTTTATAGCTTCACATCTGGCTTCATCATCTTTAGTTAACTCCTTCATGATTATACAACTTTGAATTATACTATAGGTCTGTGCAATTGCTACACAGACAGACAGATAATTTTGCATCTACATCTACATTTTGATTTAGTTATATACACAGATATTCTTATTACGTTTAAATAAACATACTACAGCTCAGGTGACCTCCACAGTCCCCCCTTTAATAAAATATCTGTGAATATTATTAACCTTAAATTTAAAAATTTTCCCCATTTAGATATATTTTATTATTTGGGACTTATTTGTGACCTATTGCCCTTGGGACTTTAATTATATCTATATCTATATATGCGGGCTTTTCATGAAATCGGTTGTTTAATTTAACACTATAGGCTTTTTTTTGCTCCCCCCCTTAAGTACTTATTTTTATTTATTAAATATAACTCTATGATTTATAGGGGCTATTAGAATTGGCGTTATTACTCTTATTAGGGCACATTATCCTGATTAGGAAAAATTGAATCTAAACCTTATTTAAAAATTAGCACATAATTAAAAAAACAAAAAACAAAAGGACATTTGGAAATTGTCCATGGTTCTTCTTTCTGGATATTAAACAAAAAGGAGGATGCTTAGTCAGTGCTAGTCCACTTAGGGCCACTTTGTGAACCTGGATAATCTGCTCTTGATAAAAAAACAACAAAACATGATGAGGCTTCATGTGAACAGTTTGTGGCCCAGACTTGGAAAAACCTTCTGGAATAATGGGTTGAATAGCAGCCGCTTTCTGCTTCGGTTGTGTTGGGTCCATTGGTTTTTGAGATGTGACGTCAAGTCGCGTGTCACTGCCAGTGCTCCGCAGACTAGGCCGGAGAGACATCAGCCTGATGGGATAGGCTCTTCCAAAACTTTTCCTGAAATTAGATTTTCCATATCTAGCATTTTGTATTAAGGAAAATTACTGAAATTAGTAGGAAACAAAAACATTTGTAATGGTTAGATTACATTAACCAAACCACATTTTTGGGTCTATGAAATGGCTGAATTAAGTATTTTCGACTACTCAATTCGTACCTTCAACAGTCCTCCCCTTGACTTATTTCTGCCATTTCCAAATACTAAGGGTACCGTGTTCCCTTAGGAAAAGAGGAAGAAAGATCTGTTGGGAAATCCTGCCTGACTGAACGTTGAGGCATGGGTGGAGAGGGGAATGGGATTTCTTCACCGGTTTGAGACCAAGGACCCCTAGGCGAGTCCTCACCCTTTGTAGTTGGACTTTCCCATGTCTCAAGTTTCTCTAAGTCCTCTCTTCTGTTTCGGCAATGATGGTTTGGGACTGTACAGGTTTTTTGTAAAGGATAAATATAAGCAGGACGGTCAGTGCAGCTTCTGTGGATCGACCCTTCTGCAATGCGGGGCGTGAATCTATGTTGTCCTGCCGTTGAGCTTTATCGAAATTTCTGTGTCCTTTTAGGATTAATCAGTCTCCGGACCGAAAACCATAAACTACTAACTCTGATTTAGGATCTGGAATTAGAAAATACACTTGTTTATTTCTCTAATTAGTCAATCATATGACAGTTATACGTGGTTTGCGCTAGACCAAAGAAAAACATTTTACATTGGAACCTGTTTATTACTAAAGAGAAACACAACACACACTAAAGAGAAATACAACACGCATTGATTTACAACTTATCAGTTTGTTTGTTTACATACCACTTGCATTATGTGGATTTTCAGCAATGACGTCGTTTTCTGCACTGGAAAGCCTCTGACCAGACCTGGAAAGAAATCTACACAACACGCACAGACTTGCATACAACGTGCTCATGATAAACATCTATAATCAGTTTGCAGTCTCTAAGAATGGGTAGAGCAGGTGCAGGGTGTTTCTACGGACTCTTTACAGTTTTTCCTCATTGTTTTAAAAACGTGCTTCACAAGACTGGGTGAGTTTATCTACCTGGGTACTGAACCCTGGCGTCACCAAAGCGCACACTGATATCTAACTTTCACAGATGTTAGTCCATGTTACTTGGGCCATCATTAAGAAGAGATCTCATGGCAGAGAAAGCTTACCACCCTTCATCCACAGACCTTCCTCAGTCAGCCGGCTCCCTGCGTCTCGCACTCCACTCCTTATTGGTTCACTTGATCCTGTAGGGATTTAAGAACACAAGGAGTGACAGAAGTCACTGACGTGACCGGTGTCACCGAGGCATGGTCTTTATGCATGGTAAAGGACTCCTCAACTCTAGGCCCGTTCACTGCTTCTTGGTCAGCTGCACCTATACGGGGATCTCCATCCGATTCCATCAGCTCAGATCTAGACTTTCTTTTCGGCGTACCTAGCTTATTTGACAACAGGAAAGATCTACATCCTACATACATTTTGACTATCTTACCTACCTCTGCTCCACCCATCTAGAGAGGCACTTACGTCACTTCCTTCTGTACCGATAGGAGGGGAGGGAGTGGCCTAAATTTAGATTACCTCATGTTGTGTGAACTGTAGCATATCCAGTGCAGAATCGACCACCATCTTGTTCCATCTATAAAAACAAAGACTAAAAGAAATATAGATTAGATCATTCCTATAACAGACATATATTCCTACATTCATAATAATCTAATAAACATGACATAACTGTTGCAAAAAAAAGGCCAGCTTTAAAGCCTGCTTTAAAGCCTATCCAATATGTCTACTGCTGGAAAAATACAATAGATATCTACTTCCTCCCTTTTTATATACTACTTTGGCAAAATATATAGATCTATAACAGTAAACAATAAGATTAACCAACAAATAAATATAACTTATACTCTACTGGGAAATTTTGAAACCTTACAACAGGGTTCATAGATATTCTATATCTACAAAAAAAAAAAGGAAAACAATCAATATTGGCAGTTTGTATGCAAAAATAATAAAAAACAAAAACGTAACCATAAAAACGAAAACCTAATTTGTATATTTTAAAAATATACTTTTCCCTGCAAAATTAATTTAATTATTTAAATAGCAGCAGAATACTATTGATAATCTCCTATGAAATTTTGAACTCTAAAGATTAAACAAAATCCACTCCACCAGCCGGAAAAAGCACTGGTTAGTACATAAGACAGAAACAGCTTTGTAAATCTGCTGAAGCTACCTTTTTCCTTTTTTTTTTTTTTTTTTTTTTTTTTTTTTACTTTTCTCTACTTCCTTATTTTTTTTATTTTTTTTTCTGCTCTCTACAACTTGTGACTAGCAGCAGCTTACTGATAATACTCCCACACATCCCTGCACTGACTTATGCCCCCCCTGACTCCTTCAGGATGCGCGATGTTAGAACAGCTGGTGGGAAAAACAGATACAAGAAAAAAAACCATGGGCAGAACTTTCACTATAGAAATATATAAAATATATTTCTGTACCGTGTCAGCCAGCAGAAACAAAGGTACTACAGAAACATATATTATAGAAACCTTAAGATCTTAAGATTGATGGAGTGGAATGGAGAACATCATTAAAGCGGGTAGCTTGTGATTGGAAATCACTGCAACAAAAACAAGCAGTCCGGGGCTCCCCCCTGTGTCATTAGGGAAGGTTGGGGCAGACTCCTGGGTGCAGCCGGACTGTGGGCAGTATCTTGGAAAATCTCCTAAAACTGATTTAAAGGGATACTATGATACTCTGGGAAAAGGCACACCTGGCTTCAGGTAGATCATTACTGAATCTACAGGGAACACCTTTATTGTAAATTTATGTGTTGCAGGTTTTGGTTACGGTTTTGAGGGTACCTGGCCAAACACTGAGATTTGGAGGTGTGACACTTTCTTTGATAGTGACTAAACTGACCACAACGCCAACAATTCTGTTGCTGGCTCTGCTGGTTTTGTTGATTGGGAGCTACGTATACGGGGTTTGGACTTTGTTGGGGCATGGGCTGTGGCGGGGGCTGCACCGGCACATTTGTATACACAAATTGATCTTGAGCCCATCTTTTTAAAGCGGCACAATACTGTTGTCCACTTTAAAAAAAATAGTGTCATCAGTGCCTGGGTGCATTGGGAGATGGGGCTCCACTAAGAGCCAAAAACTGTCTCCTGCTTTTACTTTGGTGAGATTAACAAGGTCCTTCCGGGCAGCTGAGTATAACTGATGGACCTGTAGCATCTTCCTATAAAATCGCATAGGGTTAATGCTGGGATCTGGCAGACAGGGGATTAATGCCGCTGACTGGGTGGGGTTGAAAGGGACATATTTAAATGAGGGCTGTTCCTCGTCAGGTTCGGGGTAAGGCTCACTATGTGTCCTAAGGAAAAAAAGGGGGATCCAAGGGGAGGGAATTGATAATTGGGGAGTGTGACGGCAGACTGGCCGGTATGGGGAGAGACGGCATTGCAGGTATGGAAGGGAAAAGGGGTATGGGTGTGGAAAGAGTTAAGGGATGCTGTCTAGTGACTGCAGCATCTGTGAATATCTCCGGGACGGGGGAATAGAATGGGGATCAGGTTGTGGGGCAGCAACAAAACAACCTATCGGAGGACCCTCAGATCTGTCCTCAGACTCGGGTAACATATAGTAAAACACAACATCCCCTTGCTCATCTTCATCTTCAATCTCAATATATCTTTCTGATAGCAATGCCTGCGATATTCTGCCAAACAATTCTGCATCATTCAACAATCTCCTGTCTTGTAACTTGCCCTTTTTTGCTTTCAATGCTGTTGCCCATAGTGACGGTTGTAACCGACCTCCTTTTGGTAATTCTAACATTTTAAAAATCTCCAAGGCACGACATACAGCTTTCTTCCCTTCTCTCTGCAACTAGCGCTAACACAGTCTGTGAACCTTCAGGCCTCTCAACTTTCTGTCTCCTCTGTCTATTTTTGCTATCTTGGTGGTGTCTGGATTACACTAATATAACTATGCGGTGAACGTTAGAGTCCGGCCGGCACCTAAGGCTACACCTCTATACTAGCTGGCAACTCCTCAGCTATATAGTAATAAGGGTATCCCGTGATATGGAGGAGGGGTACAAAATGTATTCCCTCCGGACTTGATCAGCTGCACCAAAATTAATGTCCTAATCCCTATCTTCAGCCACGGGAACCCCCTAATAAGGGTATCTCGTGATATGGAGGAGGGGTACAAAAGGTATTCCCTCCGGACTTGGTCAACTGTATCAAAATTAATATCCTAATCCCTATCTTCAGCCACGGGAACCCCCCCGCGTCTTTAATTACAGACCGGGTCAGTCTAACTAGCTATATCCAGCCACCACCGTCTTTCCTGCCCTAACAACCGTCCTCTGGATCCCATGTGACACTCGATCCACACCTCAGGGCTGGGATCGTGCTCTGAGCTCCAGCGGGCACTACCCCTGAGTCACAATCAGGTACCTTTTAACACCGATATGGACACACAGCCCGTCACTCCCTCCTCTCCAAAACCAACCACAACGGTAGTGAATACACAGTATGTAACACTTACCCGTGGGGTCGGAGGTGATCAGCCTGGTTGGAGCGGAGGGAGGTCTCAGTCCGTGACATCCAAACGATCGGTATTTGCAGGTCGGTATTGCGTCCTTGAAGGAGCTCCACGTTGAGTGCGCCAAACTGTCAAGGGAGGAATTTTGGGTCAAGACTGCTAATGGAGTCTTCGTTTAGGATCCAGAGACGGTGCCCCATTAATGCTGTATACCAGTGCCGATATATATCAATGTATATAAGACAAAGAACACAGACATGCTCTCTTTTCAGCCAGCATCACCAACTGACTTGGTTTTAATGAGATAGATCCAATTATACAGTAAGTAAGCCTAAATAACCTTGAAACTAACGAAGGAGTGCATTCACTCCCCAATTTCTCACATCACTCCTGCCCTCCCGTACATTCCTTTTGTGTGAACATTACTGATAAGAGTTTATAGCTTCACATCTGGCTTCATCATCTTTAGTTAACTCCTTCATGATTATACAACTTTGAATTATACTATAGGTCTGTGCAATTGCTACACAGACAGACAGATAATTTTGCATCTACATCTACATTTTGATTTAGTTATATACACAGATATTCTTATTACGTTTAAATAAACATACTACAGCTCAGGTGACCTCCACAGTTGGCAGTTCGTCGACTTGGCTCAGCACGTAATCTCTTGTACGCTTAAGTGAGTCTTCTGTGTCGAGATCACACAAACTGGCGCTGCCTATTTGGCTCCCACCCAGAGCTTGCTCAAAGACTTTTAGCCTTGCCATGGCCGCCACGTGTTCACATTCCTTCTGTAGGGCTTCAATTTCTGCTTCCTTGCGTGCAGATTCTGCTTTAATCTCTGCTTCTCTGCGTGCAGATTCTGCTTTCATCTCTGCTTCTCTCTGGGCGAAGATGGCTTGTACTTTCGTTGTTTCTGCTTCGGCGCGCGCCTTTATGAGCTGGTCGCTGAGGGTTGAGTACCTTGATGAGCTTGATTTGAGTGAGTGCCTTGAGCTCTTAATGGACCTGGATTTGTAAGATGCCGCTCCTGACATTTGCGCCATTTTTGCTTCAGTCTCGCTCACAATGTCGCGCACGGTGCGGTCTCGTTCAGCATTAAGCTGTTGAAAGTCCTGTAGTTCTTTTTGAGACTCAGACGTATTTGATCTCAGCAGGGTAGAGGAATATTTTTTACAAATCTCTTTGTAAGACCGGTATGCTGAGTACAGTTGTTCCAGGGCTCCCTCTGGTGGTAGCTCATGAGCACCAGGCGCAGATAAAACAGTCACTTGTTTTTGCACTCTTTGCCACAATAATGCTGTCTGGGTAAACAGTTCACTTCTGGCTATTTCTAGGTTCTCTTTAACCTTCCATGTTGGTTTGATCAACCGCTTAGATCTTTCACTGTAATGTAAGTGTGAGTCCCTGTCTTCCTCTTGTTGCTTTAAAGCAGGTAGTGAGAGAGCTCGCTTTGACTCCATCAGGAAGGGTGAATGCTGCTCTGCACTGGTTGTCATGGAAACCAATACAATGTTGCAATCTCTGCAGCCAGCAGTCTGTGTTTTGCAGAATGTATTTGCAGAGTCTCTGGCTGCAATTTACAATTAGCTTATGGGTGATTCTTGGTTTATAGCTGCACGCAGTTCTGATAACAGGTTAATACTTTACAGGGCACTTTCTATCTGCAGCTGCTATAAAGTTTTATGCTGTGGCTTGTTATCAGCCCCTTGGGGTAATCCTTTCTCTGGATTGTATGCTGTATAGCACTCCTGGAAACAGGTTCTTTACTGATATATGTATACTAATCCCGGTCACAGCTAGTCCTTTTCACTGTTTTGTCTCTTCCTGGTAGCAATGAATCCAACCGCTTTAATTATCAGTCCCTTAGATAACTGTATGGTTTTACTCACTCTACCAGCTTCCACAGATAGTTCAACTCAGCCCAACGATGACTTGTAGAAAGACAAGGAGAAACGCTGTAGTTTTCTTCTAGAATCTTGTATTAAGTACAAAGTAAAGGCAGGTGAAAAGGAATAATCTGTACAGGGTTTTAGACATGTCTCTTCAGCAATGGTTCCTCTAGACTAAACTGAAGGAGAAGGGAGGAGCTTTCTATACAGAAGCCAACTAAGGGAGGTACATAGGGACAAACTTCATACAGTCTAATCTACCTAGTAACAATAAAGAAATTTCCTGATAGGAGGAAAAATATGCAATGCAAGAATTATATACAACACGTTGTTCCCATTCATGGGACACAACAAGGAGTCTGTGATTTTTACTATATACCATATTTTTGTTTTATAAGATACACCAGATTATAAGACGCACCCCAAATTTAGAGAAAAAAAATAATAAAAAAATGGGGTCTGTCTTATAATCCAGTGGTGTTTTACTGGAGGGAGGGATGCAGTGGTGGAAGAGCAGGGTCGGAGGAGTCAGGGGCGGTGATGGAGTAGGGCAATGTGCCATCGGTGAAGCAGGTGTCCCAGATGCTCGCTGCAGATCGTGGTGCTGTAACGCAAGAGGAACATCCAGGAACTGTGGGCAGTACAGGCTTCAAAGAAATGATGCCCAGAGTCGGCGAATGCGCAGACTGAGCTATCGGCTCAATCACAAGCCGAGATCTCATCTGCACACGCGCCACCTCCAGGCGCCATTTTCCTTACGTTTGCTGTTGGGAGATCAATGGGATGGAGGCGTCATGTGTGCAGATGACATCTTGAGCCGAACGCTCCATCTGCGCATGCGCTGACTCCGGGTGCCATTATTTGAAGCTCGCACCACCAACTTTCAGGATGGTGGCCCCTGCCTCACCGCCCACAGCGCAGCAGAGCCCACATCGCACTGCCTGCAGCCCAGCCCAGTGCACAGCACAGCCCGCAGTATCACCCCTGCCTCCTGTGACCACTTTCCAGCACCCCCCAGTAAGCTACATTCGGCTCATAAGACCCTCATTTTGCTCCCAAATTTTTGGGAGGAAAAGTGCGTCTTATAATCCGAAAAATATGGTATATAAAAGAAAAAGTATTGCAGTATCCAGTACAATCACACGATCTCAGGGTCAATCATCTAAACATTTATTCCTTTTTATTTATATATATATATATATATATATATATATATATTAAAAAAATATATATATATATATATATTCATTTAATTCAAGTGCCTCATATACCATTTTTTTAGTCAACTCCCACCCCACCCAAAAAACAAAATGCAATACAAAGCAATGAAAGTGTTTTCTGCACCCCAAAATGGTATCAATAAAAGATCAAATTTGACATGGAAATATCAAGCTTTCATATATTAAAAATGACCATGGGGTTCGTCAGCATCAAGGAATCAGTTCTTGGCAGACTTTCATTCTAAAGGGATCGAAATCGGCCAAGGGCCTGTCTTTATTATATCATCACTTCACCTCCCAGTCGGAAAGGCAGACCCTAACATACATGATAAAGGGGGAAAGAGAATTATACCTCTCATTGCCACCCCATCAATGGCACGCGGCTTCCCGGTTGGTGCTTGGGTCCTCCGCATGCCTCAACCACTTAGAGCAGATTAAAAAAGTCCACATGGGTTAGTACAGGTGCCCAGCTCAGATAGCTAGATTTGCGCCAGACTACTCTCCCCTTTGTTGGAAGGGTTGTGGCATAGTGGGGACCCTAGGGCATCTCTGGTGGACTTGCCCTGAGCTTCTCAGCTTCTGGAATCAAGTCTTTGACCTAATAGCAGAAGTTTGCGAGACTAGACTTCCTCCCTCGCCTCAAATGGGAATTCTACATATGGGTTTGGATGCCTTTCCAGCCCTCATTGCTCAGTGCATTTCTCATATCCTAATCTCAGCCAGACAGTGTATAGCGGTCAGGTGGAAATCTCCTGAGGTACTGGTTAAGGAGCAGTGCTTCCCTGGCCTCAAAAATTCGAAAACATTGGGCAATTTGGTCAGCCTCACCCTGGCCTCTCCCCCTCCAAAACTGTAACAATTTGCTCCATATGTTGGACTGCTAGTCATGTAACAAGTCGTTCTGACCAAATTTTTCTACACTAAGCCAGTATTGTTTATTGTTATAAGTTACCTCCCCCCCACACCTCGAAAACCTTTGTGTACCTCTTTACTGTGTCCCTGCCATTGCCAACCAGAGCTGATTCCCTACAGCATATAGAAAATAAAATAAGTTATGACTTAAAGGAAAACAAAGCAAGAAAAATATTGAAGTAGAAAAATGAAAAATGGCTTCATCCTTAGAGGGGTTGTCCACTCTCAGAAAAATGGGATTCAAACTGTAAAATATCTAAAATAACAATCTCAGCAGCTAGAAAAGAAAAAAGGGAGACAAACACACATATTGGTAATATTGTATTTTAAAAGTGAAATGGGGTAAGGGGGTAGTTCACATGATTGGGTTGAAGTATGTCACAACTCCAATAAATGCCCATCGATTATTCCGCTGCTGCAGACACATCTGCAGAAACAAGAAGATCTTCCTCTGCATGTAGACTAGGAGACACGGGAGATAGATGTTCTTTTATTTGCATGTTTCAAAGTCGTACTGAACTCTTTCTCAAGACTGAACTACATATATTTCAGCACCTACTGACCTTCCTTAAGCCCAGCACTGGCTCCTCATTGCTACTCTGTTCTCAGTGTTTTGTTTGTACTTCCTTGAGCCCAGCATTGGCTTTCCACCACTGCTCTGGTCTCGGTGTTTTAGCTACCCTTTCTTGGGTCCAGCACCTGCTCTCCACCTCTGCTACGGATCAGTGTTTTGACTGCACATTCTTGGGTCCAGCAGTGGATCCCCATCACTACTCCATTCTCAGTGTTTTGTTTGCACTTCCCTGAGCCCTGCTTCAGCTTTCCACTGTTACTCTGCTCTCGATGTTTTGGCTGCCCTTTCTTGGGTCCAGCACCTGCTCCCTACCTCTGATCCGGGTTCAGTGTTTTGACTGCACATCTTTGGGTCCAGCACTGGCTCCCCATCGCTGCTCTAGTCTCATTGTTTCCACTGCCCTTCATTGGATCCAGTACTGGTTTCCCACCGCTGCTCCAGTCTGTGCTTTGGTTGCTCTTCATTCATCCAATGCTGGCTCTCCACATTTGCTCTGGGTTCAGTGTTTTGGCTCCACTTTCTTGGGTCCAGCGCTGTCTCCCCACCCCTGCTCTGGTCTTAGTGTTTTCACTCCCCTTCCTTGGATCCAGCAACGGTTTCCCATCTCCGCTCCAGTGTGTGTTTTGGTTGCTCTTCCTTAAGGCCCCGTCACACTAAGCAACATCGCTAGCAACATCGCTGCTAACGAACAACTTTTGTGACGTTGCTAGCGATGTTGCTGTGTGTGACATCCAGCAACAACCTGGCCCCTGCTGTGAGGTCGTTGGTTGTTGCTGAATGTCCTGGGCCATTTTTTAGTTGTTGCTGTCCCGCTGTGAAGCACAAATCGCTGTGTGTGACAGCGAGACAGCAACAACTAAATGTGCAGGCAGCAGGAGCCGGCTTTTGCGGAGGCTGGTAACCAATGTAAACATCGGGTAACCAAGAAGCCCTGTCCTTGGTTACCCGATATTTACCTTTGTTACCAGCCTCCGCCGCTCTCACTGTCAGTGCCGGCTCCTGCTCTGTGCACATGTAGCTGCAGGACACATCGGGTTAATTAACCCGATGTGTGCTGTAGCTAGGAGACAGGGAGCCAGCGCTAAGCGGTGTGCGCTGCTCCCTGCTCTGTGCACATTTAGCTGCAGCACACATCGGGTAATTAACCCGATGTGTGCTGTAACTAGGAGAGCAGGGAGCCAGCGCTCAGTGTGCGCTGCTCCTTGCTCTCTGCACGTGTAGCTCCGTGCACTGGTAACCAAGGTAAATATCGGGTTGGTTACCCGATATTTACCTTAGTTACCAAGCGCAGCATCTTCCACGCGGCGCTGGGGGCTGGTCACTGGTTGCTGGTGAGCTCACCAGCAACTCGTGTAGCGACGCTCCAGCGATCCCTACCAGGTCAGGTTGCTGGTGGGATCGCTGGAGCGTCGCAGTGTGACATCTCACCAGCAACCTCCTAGCAACTTACCAGCGATCCCTATCGTTGTTGGGATCGCTGGTAAGTTGCTTAGTGTGACTGGACCTTTAGGTCTATCGCTGGCTCCCCACCTTTGCCCCATTCTCAGTGTTTTGTTTGCACTTCCTTGGGTCCAGCACCTGCTCCCCACCTCTGCTCTGTTTTCAGTGCATTGGCTGCACTATCTTGGGTCCAGCACCGGCTCCCCACCTCTGCTCTGTTTTCAGTGCGTTGGCTGCACTTTCTTGGGTCCAGCACCGGCTCCACACCACTGCTCCAGTCTCAATGTTTTCACTGCACTTCCTTGGGTCCAGCACCAGTTTCCCACCGCTGCTCCAGTCTCAGTACTTTGGCTGTTCTTCCTTAGATCCAATGCTGGCTCCCCACCTTTGCTGCAGTCTCAGTGTTTTTGCTGCACTTCCTTGGGTCCAGCACCAATTACCAACTGCTGCTCCAGTCTTTGTATTGTGGCTGGACTTCCTTGAGTCCAGCACGAGCTCCTAACTCCTGCTCAGGTCACAGTGTTTTGGTTGCACCATCCTTGGATTCAGCAGCAGTTTCCCACTGCTACTTTAGTTATCTCAGTATTTTGGCTACAGGGTTGAGGAGTGTGATGGTGGAATATTGTGGATTGTGTACCATTTTGTTTGGGTTAATGTTTGACGTGGTTCACTGTCCATTCTGTGTTCCTTGTGTGTACATTGTCCCATTTGCAGGTTTAATTCCTCCCCTGCCAGGCTTTTGTTCCTAAGTCGGGGGAGAGGGCGTGAGATTCACCTAAACACTCTGCTTACCTGAAGAATTAGGCAGTCTGTTTGGAGAACATCAAGAGTGAAGCAGGAAGATTGAACCTCTGGGAGAAACTGGCTTCTGAGAGAGACCTGGATATTTATCGGTTACCGGACTATATTTGTGTTACTGGACTAATTTTACCCTCTGCTTTGTGGATTATTTTATGGACCATTCGATTTGCTTGGAATAACTGCTCTTTGGATTGTACCGCCATCTCTCGCTCTGTTGATTGTATGATATGGGAGAAAGACCCCGTGACAACTGGTGGCAGCAGTGGGATCAACAGAGCGCAGCCTAATGGAGATCCACAAACAGAGTGAATACAGACACTGGACTGCTTCCAGTCTAAAGGAAAGGAGAGAGCCAAAGATCTGGGCCTGAGCTACCAGGGACTGAGTAAAGTTAATTGATCTACTTGTGGGTGAGAGCCAGTCCACCTCCTTCCAGATGTCTGACGGGCAAACACTGGGGACGGGGATCGCTGCCCCAAAAAGCCAGTGGGTGGTGTGGTTCGAAGAAGAGATGGCAGCTCTTGGCCCTGGTGTATCTCAGGAATATAAGGAGTAGGCTGCTCGCCAGGCACAGAGAAGACAAGAAGCAATGGAGTCCGATAGAGGGAGTAATGTGAGTTGGAGTGTAAACCCAGCGATCCAGGAGCCTGTGCGGATCACCCGGGCGGACTTCAAGCCATTTGATGAGGCTTCCGGAGATGTGGAAGGGTTCTTCAAGGACTTTGAGCAGTAGTGTGTCATGATGGAGGTTCCCCACTCTGGCTGGATGCGTTTATTAGTGGAAGTCCTGAATGGAAGTCTGGCAGAGGCTTATCGCACCACTGACTCACAGCAGAACCGGGATTACAACTTTGTGAAACGGACTATCCTGGATTACCATGCCATCACCCCAGACTTACATAGGGCAGAGTTCCGAGACCTCCCATGCACCACGGGGCGATCATTTAGGATGTATGCCCATCAGATGTCCCAGGCATGTCGGAGATGGCTGGAAGCGGAAGATGCCTTCACTGTGGAAGACGTTATGCAGGTATTTCTTATAGAACAATTTCTTTACAAGTGTCCCTCAGAAATATGGGAGTGGCTCAGAGAGCGCATGCCGCACACCTTGGATAGAGCTGCTGCCCTGGCTGATGAGGCCCTTACTATCTGACCGCAATGAAGGGGGCTTCTGGACAATAAGACACAACCTGCTCCTGCTCCCCGGCCCTCTAAAGTTATATCTGCCCCTCCAACCAGCCACAGGCCGATGACAACCACGGCTCACAATCCTGGGCCCCAACAGTTCTGACCACGCCCTGGGGGAATCAAAGAGAGGAAATGTTATGGGTGCGGGCAACCTGGGCACCTGCAATCCAGTTGTCACACAAGGACTCAGAGGGACCGACACGCACCTACATCTCGTCCGGTGCATTTTGTGCATTCCATCCCGCCAGAGGAAGAGTTACCACTACCTCTACTGGAGTGTACCGCTGACCCTTGCACCATAGATACCCATGTTGGAGTGTATGGCCTCCAGCCTTTGTCACCAGGTTCTCCTACTGCCTTCTCCAGAATGCACATTAGAAGGAGTCCGACGCAGAGGAGATGTTATCGATGTGGGCAGCCTGGGCATTTGCAAAACACTTGCCCTGCTGGTCATTGAGGAATGACTTTGCACCAAATCGACCTGTTGGTTCTCTACTACTGAATACAAGGTGGGAAGAGTTCTCACCCCTTCAAGTTGACTTGCCTAATGACTCAGACACTTGTGGTCAGCCACTAGGGGTTTATGGGGTGCGAGCCACAGCCCCGAGTTCCTCTCACCATCAAAGTAAGCCCTTACAGGAAGTTGTGCTGGATGGACAGAGAGTCATTGGATTTTGTGACTCTGGGGCATTTCATAGCTGATTCCCGAGTGGTTCGGCCAGAGGCAATACATCATGGACCAGGGATTGTTATTGAACTGGCTGGAGGACAAAGGAGGAATATCCCAAAGGTGACTGTAGATCTGGACTTTGGCTTTGGAGTCAAGCAATGTGTGGTTGGGGTGATGAGCGGCCTGCCTGCAGATATTCTCCTAGGAAATGATGTGGGAGATCTACAGTGTCGATTTGTGGGTGCAGGAAACACAGTGTGAGTGAAGGAGGACTCAAAGGGAAGCTTGTCCTTTCAACCCTACTGCTGTACAAGGGACTATCTACAGCTTCTTCATCCAATACAAGCGTGGAAGCCAACACCAGAACGCTGATGGACTGTCCCGACAAGAAGAACCATAGACTATCCACAGCTGAGCAACATGGACTTAAGTGAGATGGCCAGAGGTCTGTGTAGACCTCATGGCATACTCACTTATTCAGAATGAGGGAGAGGTTGTGATGGTGGAATATTGTGGATTGTGTACCATTTTGTGTGAGTTAATGTTTGGGAGTGGTTCACTGTCCATTCTGTGTTCCTTGTGTGTACATTGTCCCATTTGCAGGTTTAATTCCTCCCCTGCCAGGCTTTTGTTCCTAAGTCGGGGGAGGAGGCGTGAGATCCACCTAAACTCTCTGCTTACCTGAAGAATTACAAGACCAAACAATCACTGATCTCCAGGAGACCAGCCAGAGAAAACACTGCTGGCAGTCAACGAGGGCGCTCAAGACAGTGAAATCCTAGGTGCATTGCCCCCTGGGAAATATGCAAATCAAAAGAGTCTGTGGAGCCTCCGTTAGGAGTCTCGACACAGAAACTAGTCAGATATCCCTCCGGGAAGGACCTAGCCAAGGAGTGGCTCTTTTTAGGAGACCACAATAACCACCAAATTAAGTGACCCTTTTAGTCAATATCCAACTCTTTGACTAGTTTAAAGATATGACAAGGGAAATACCAAGGCCAGGTATCCATCCACAGACAGCTGTTTTGGGGTATTGCCCCTCATCAGTGTGTAGTAGGATTCTGGTCAGGTGGGAGCAATTCTTAGTAGACCAACAATAAAAAACAACCACTGATCTCAGGGAGACCAGCCAGAGAAAACACTGCCGGCAGCCAACGAGGGCGCTCAAGACAGTGAAACCCTAGGGGCATTGCCCCCTGGGAAATATGCAAATCAAAAGAGTCTGTGGAGCCTCCGTTAGGAGTCTCGACACAGAAACTAGCCAGATATCCCTCCCCTCCGGGAAGGACCTAGCCAAGGAGTGGCTATTTTTAGGAGACCACCATAACCACCATATTAAGTGGCCCTTTTAGTCAATATCCAACTCTTTGACAAGTTTAAAGATATGACAAGGGAAATACCAAGGCCAGGTATCCATCCACAGACAGCTGTTTCGGGGTATTGCCCCTCATCAGTGTGGAGTAGGATTCTGGCCAGGTGGAAGCAATGCCTAGTAGACCAACAAGACAAAACAATCACTGATCTTGGGGAGACCAGCCAGAGAAAACACTGCCGGCAGCCAACAAGGGCGCTCAAGACAGTGAAATCCTAGGTGCATTGCCCTCTGGGAAGTATGCAAATCAATTATATCCCGGAGGGATATCTGGCTAGTTTCTGTGTCGAGACTCCTAACGGAGGCTCCACAGACTCTTTTGATTTGCATATTTCCCAGGGGGCAATGCACCTAGGATTTCACTGTCTTGAGCGCCCCCGTTGGCTGCCGGCAGTGTTTTCTCTGGCTGGTCTCCCCGAGATCAGTGATTGTTTTGTCTTGTTGGTCTACTAGGCATTGCTCCCACCTGGCCAGAATCCTACTCCACACTGGTGAGGGGCAATATCCTGAAACAGCTGTCTGTGGATGGATACCTGGCCTTGATATTTCCCTTGTCATATCTTTAAACTTGTCAAAGAGTTGGATATTGACTAAAAGGGCCACTTAATATGGTGGTTATGGTGGTCTCCTAAAAAGAGCCACTCCTTGGATAGGTCCTTCCCGGAGGAATATCTGGCTATCTAGGCACAGACTCTATCTGAGGAATTAAGCAGTCTGTTTGGAGAAATTCAAGAGTGAAGCAGGAAGATTGAACCTTTGGGACAAACTGGCTTCTGAGAGAGACCTTGATATTTATAGGTTACCAGACTATATTGTGTTACTGGACTAATTTTACCCTCTGTTTTTTGGATTATTTTATGGACCATTTGATTTGCTTTGAATAAATGCTCTTTGGATTGTACCGCCATCTCTTGCTCTGTTGATTGTGTGATATGGGAGAAGGACCCCGTGACAAGGAGTCTTTGCTCTAGTTAATCACTGAGCTCAGCAGCTGAACCAAAGTTGCTAAAATACGCTAAACTTAGTGCACCAGTCACTGAGCTCAGTGATTGGCTAAAATGGTAGCTCATGCTTTTGACGTGACATCACATCTGTAGCCAAAATGCTGAGATCAGAGCAGTGGCAGAGAGCTGGTGCTGGGCCCAAGGAGGGTGAGTAGCAGCTGATTTTGTTATTTTAGGAATTTACAGAGTTTGGGGTCTAGATTCCTAAAAGTAGACACCCCTTTAAGTAGCTAAATTAAGGTTTTATTAATTCTCTGACATCATCAATCACTTGCACACAATTGCAATTCATTGACAAGAATTCTTATTGGTTATTTTGCCAATAGAGCTTTCTTCATACACACAATCTAGGTCAGAGACTGCCGTAATTACTCCTTCAAAAAAGTTTGCAGGGAGGAAAAGATGGAAAACAATATAGTCTACATTTTCCAACATGTTATCCTATTGGTTGTATTACATTCAATTCATTAGGGTTCAGGACCTTGTATGTTTTTCAGATCTGATTGCCTGGAGAAATAATCTGGCCTTGTTGTTCTTCAACCTTGTATTTGATGTTATGTGAGCAATGAGAATGGACAAACAAGAAGAATTGGATGATAAGAGACTCTCTCCGGCAGTAAACACAGTATGATGTGCCCATAAAGTGACAGATAGATTTGCATGAAAATCTGCAGAACATTTGGAAGTCAATTATATTGTAACCAACACCACATTCACTGATGTGCTAAAGCAATGTAAGGAGAAGATGAAAGAGATGCTGGTACCTTATACTATGTGAACTTATATTCTACATACAAATATATATATATATATATATATATATATATTAACTCAATAAATTCACAGCAAGAAATGACAACAAATATGTGGCGTCCCTGAGGCTTTAGTCACCACAGAGTATTGCACCAAAATTTGGGTGTAATGCTAAACCCGGTTCCTGAAGAGGTCAGTCCCGGTTTCACTACAGTACACACTCAAATACACATCACGTTGCCCTGTTCCCACTGGGGACAGGGCTAGGGTAGGGTAATAAAGGGGTCGTCGACAGAGTGGCATTTACAGGATGCCCTCATACAGGGTCCTCAGTCCCACTAGCTGGGAGGAGGACCTGGGAGCGGGGAGGTGCAGCAAGTAGGGGGAGTTTGGAGTTACAAAGCACTTAACAAAACTAGTGAGCCAGTCAACTCCGGCAGGCAGTCTAGAAGAGTTCTCCAGCAGGAGAGCAAGGGAGCAGTTGTATCTTCAGGTCCTCCGGTGGGAAGGAGAAGTTCACACAATTGCCGTGGGGTGAGTGAATCTGCTCCCCACGAAATGAAAGCCATACAGGGCTATAACTGTTCATGGGTGTTTAACCACTTTGATGCCGCTGTTGATAGTGACAATGGCATCCCTCTCTGCTTCGATTGACACAACACGATTGCAATCGTGTCTTGCCAATGATCTGCATGGTAACCCTAGGACAAATAATGGCTGCAAGGTCACCCAGCTACGATGGCTTGTGAGGTTCTGCCTTGAACAGGAACTGATACAACTCCTGCATGTGTCTGATTCAGAGATCTAATGCATTACAATGTAAGATCTCTTTCACACGTTAATGAAAAACATTTGTGTTTTGCACAACTGTGTTGACGGTACAAGTGGCCCATCCTTGTGCCATAATTTTAGCACAGTAGTGTTCTCCGTGTACTATCCGTGAGTGCAGGAACTTTTTACTCACTTGTCCCCAATGCTGATGTCTCTGGTGCTGCTGCTTCCGGGTCCGCAGTGCAGTGAATATTCATGAGCATAATGATCCGGTACATGTCACACGGATCACATCGGTGTTTGGTCCGTCTGACATCAGTACTGCCATAGAAAAGCGGACTTGTCTCCATGCGGAGCACACAAACATACAGGTGCTTCATACAGACTCACGGTCAGTAAGAAATCACTGATATGTGCGCAGACCCATTGATTTTAATGGGTCTGCATATGTCTATGTCTCCGGTATGTAATAAAACGGATGTCCTTCTTAGGCCTCTCTCACACTTACGTGAAAATCACGCACGTGCCGCGAGACACGTATTTTCCTTGCATGTTGCATTTGGCAAGTACGTGTCTCTGGTACGTGTGGGCCACATGTGTTCTACGCATGCTATCTGTGATAACACATGGAGAACCGGTAATTTGAATACTCACGTGGTCCTTGCTGCTGTCCAGGGTACTGATCTTCGGCTCCAGCCCACCCACTCCCCGCTGTTGCTGCTTCCGGCCGAGCGGAGGGGCGGAGATCAGCGTCCATGAAATCACGCCCACCTCCTAAACACGCTCATAATGTGCGGCGGTCGGCAGCAACTGTTTGCAGCGGAAGATTCTGCAGGGCTGGTGGAGGTGAGTAAGTGTTTTTTTTATTTTAAAATAATGACACGTGTTTCTCCGGCGCATGTCACATGGGACCGCATCCACACTACATCCGTGTGGCACGGGCCGTGTGACACCCGTGATGCCGGAGGGAAAACAGACATGTCGGCGTGTGGATCACACGGACACACATAAGTACGGAACGCACACACGTTCCGTGCCAAAATACTTACGTGTGTCCAAATCCATAGGAATCCATTGGTCTACGTGTGTACGTGAGAAAACTGCCAAACACGTACCAGAGGCACGTATGTGTGAAAGAGGCCTAACCGGAATCACTGACGTGTCAAGGGGGCCTAAAACATTGCAGGGCATTTGTCCAGTAATTAGACCAGGGAAAGTTTATGTCCTATTCTTGGAAAAAAAAAATTGTAAAAATATTTTTTAAAAATTCACTAAATAAAAAAATGAAAAAAAAAACTAGTCTAAAATGACCTGATCTATAAAACTGTCACATGTGTTAACTCCTTCAGTGAACATCATAAATAAATAAATAAATAAAAAAAAAATTGCAGAAAACTGTGCTTTTTCATCTTACTGCCGAAAAAAAGTGGCATAAAACGGAATAGAAACAAAGAAAAAATTTTATGTGCCCAAAATGGTACCCCCTAAAATTTCAACTTTTCCCACAAAAGAACATGCCCTCATATCTCTCGGCAGCAATGTAGAAAATTATAGCCCTTGACATAGGCCCCAAAAAATTTTTGTAAAAAAAAAACAACTTTAGCAAAACATAAAAAAACTATATAAATCTGGTTGTACAAGTGGGAAAATAGTATTTGATACACTGTCAATTTTGCAAGTTTTCCAACCTACAAAAAATGAAAGGGCTATAATTTGTTATCATAGGTAACTTCAACTGTGACAGACAGAATACAAAAAAATCAAGAAAATCACATTGTATGATTTTTAAATAATTAATTTACATTTTATTGCATGAAATAAGTATTTCTTCACCTACCAACCAGCAAGAATTCTGGACATTTAGATAGAAATCCAATGTAAGTGCTCAGCATAAAACACAGGATAAATGGGATCCAAAATGATAAACTATTCCCAATAAAAGCTTCAGCTCAATCCATAAAAAAAGACAAGTCTCCACTCAGGTCAGTCATTATGGGGTTTCCACAAAACTGGTAACACAATGGCTTTGGAAAAGCAAAATAACTCCCCAAAAAGAAATCCAGTGAATTCTGTTCTCCCTAATCCAAATGTTTCCTCCTACTGAGCCTCACAGTTTCCTTAAGGCCTGCGGCACACATCCGTGCTGCCAGTACGTGTTTGTCATTTTTTACACGTACCGGCGGCACGGAGACACGTTAAGCAATGCTACCCTATTGTAGCAGGCACACACACGTAAAACCACACGGAACGTGTGTCCGTGTGCGTTTGTACGTGTGTGCGTTTTTCAAAGCGCTGACATGTCAGTGTTTTCTCCGGCAGCATGGGTGTCACACGGCCCGCACCCGTACCACACGGGTGTAGTGTGGATGCGGTCCCGTGTGACATGCACCGGAGAAAACACACGTGTCAGTGAAAAAAACCCAAAACATTAACTCACCTTCTCCAGCCCTCCTGTCTCTGCCGCTGCTGCCTCTTGCTGCCGACCGCCGCTCATTATTCTCATTTAATATTCACTTCACTGCCTGGCAGCAGCAGCAGCGGGGAGACGGGAGGGCTGGAGACCGAGGATCAGCACCACGGACAGCAGCGCGGACAGCAGGAAGGACCAGATGAGTATGTTAATTACCGGTTCTACGTGTGCTAGCGCGGATAGCACACGTAGAATACACGTGGCCCGCACGTACCAAAGACACGTACTTACCTGCATGCAACACGCAGGGGAAATACGTGTCTCTCGGCACGTGCGTGAATTTCACGTGTGTGGCAGAGGCCTTTAAAGCACATTTAGTGTATACATGTTTGACATTTCTGTAGCGATGAGAACCCACTTAATTTACGAGATACATGTCTCCAGAAACTCGAGCTGGGCACAATCTATGGGCACTACAACGTACTGGGCACTATTATGTATGGGCCCACTGCAATGACAGATTTGCAATTTTCACTCTGTAACATCCATTGCAGCTTGTTTCTGGAAATAACCCATGGAGTCAAAATCTTCACTACACCTGTAGATAAATTCCCAAGGGGGCAAAATTTCCAAAATGGGGTCACTGGAGGGGGGATTCTGCTGTTTTGCTACTTAAGAGCTCTGTATATGAAGTCTGCAAACTATTGGAAGATAATGAATGCTCCAAAATTCAAATAGCACTCCTTTCCTCCACGCGCCCTGCCATGTGGATAAGCAGTACTCTACAGCCATATGTAGGGTACTGCCATTTTCAGCAGAAATTGTGTGACAAATTTTGGTGCCATTTCTACTCATTTCCTGGGAAAATGTAAAATCTGGAGCGAAAACTAAAATTTTTGTTGTAAAAACTTAATTATTTTTTCTTCATTGTCCGGTCCAATGGTTCTGTGAAACACCTGAGGTGTAAATACAATCACTGCACCCCTAGATTAATTCATTGAGGGGTGTAGTTTGTAAAATGGGGTCACTTATGGGGAATCTGCTGTTCTGGCACCTCAGAGGTTTTGCCAATATGACTTGGCACCCGCAAACCATAACAGCAAAATCTGCTCTATAATATGGCGCTCTTTCCCTATAGAGCTTTGCACTGAGCCTGAAGAGCAGTTTACAATTACTTGTAGGGTATTGGCGTACTCAGGAGAAATTACACAATTGTATGGTCTATTTTCTCCTGTCACCCTTGTGAAAATTAAAATGTTGGGGCCAAACCAACATTTTTTGTGAGAAAAATTTATTCTTTTTATTTTCATGGCTCAGAATTATAAAATTTTGTGAAGCACCTGGGCGTTCATGGCGCTCAAAACACATCATGATAAATTCCTTGGGAGGGGTGTAGTTTCCAAAATTGGGTCACTTGTGGGGGGGTTTCCACTGTTTAGGCACATCAGCGGATATGCGAACGTGACATGGTTCCACTATCTATTTATTCCAGTCAATTTGCACTCCAAAAGTCTAATGGTGCTCCTTCCCTTCCAAGCACTGCTGTGCACCCAAGGAGTAGTTTTCTACCACATATGCGGCATTGGCACACTCAGAAAAAATTCCACAACAAATTTCACAGTGCCTTATCTCCTGTTGCCATTGTTAAAATGAGATATTCGGGGCTATGGCAACATTTTTATGGGAAAAAGTACCATATTTTTTGGATTATAAGAATTGGGAGGAAAATGATGGGTGCGGCTTAAACTCCTAATGTAGCTTACCGGGAGGTGGAAAATGGGCACTGTGCTGGCTGCAGTGGGGGCTGTACTGTCGGCTTTGCTGACGCTTGTGCTGGCAGCTATGTGGGTGGCTGTGCTAGCTGCAGTGCGAGTTGTGATGGCAGCTGTGCGGGTTGCAGTGGAGGGCTGCGGAGCAGGACAGTGCAGCGGGTGTTCCAGATGCGCTGTCGGTGGTGTAGCTTCAAATAATGTCTCAAGATCTTATTTGCGCACAAGTTGCCTTCGGCCCATTGATCTCCCAGTACCAGGCTTAAGGCAAATGATGCCCGGAGGTGGCACGTGTGCAGATGAGATCTCAGTTTGTAACTGAGCCGAGAGCTCAATCTGCGCATGCGCTGACTCCGGGCACCATTTCTTTGAAGCTCGCACCACTGACAAAGCATCTGGGACACCCGCCGCACCGCCCTGCTCCACACAGCAAGCACAGCCCCCACCGCTGCCAGCACAGCCCCCACCGCAACCAGGGGTGGAACGATCGCAGTCGCACTGTGACTGGGCCCGGGGCTCATGGGGCCCAAGAAACTCAGCACTTGGTTCAGCTGGATGTGAAACCGAGTACCACATCCAGTTGAAATGTATTGCAGCACTGAGCCCAGTCTGGACCCTGTGCTGCAAACTGAAGCGGAAACAAACTGCAAACTGCAAGCGGAACATGGTCACTGCAGCCTGCTCTGGGAAAAACATATGTCCCAGCTACTTAAAAAATGCATATGCACTTCTCTCTCCGCCCATAATCCCCCCACCTCTTTCCACTGAAGCCGCTGCTGAGAGGTGGGCGGGATTATGGGCGGGGAGAGCAGTAATAGCAGCGCAGTAATCACCCACCCCCAGCTTTGTGTATCTGCTGGGCAATTGTCTGCTGCTATAAAAGAGAGCAATTTCACTGCTCTCCAGCCCACCTGGAAGTCAGTGGATCCCCCACTGCCCTGACAGTCTCTCCTCCAGTACACAGCACAGATGCTGTATGTTCCATTTAGGCCCCTCCCATCCATCAGAGGAGGGGACAAAGCTGATCATTGCCTCGTCCTCAGCAAAGCCAGCCCCGCCCACCGGCAGTAAGCCCCACCCACAGGCACGGAGCTGCTGTGGAGTTTCAGGCCTGTGCCGTGAGTACTGCAGAAATATGAGATACTTCTGAGGAGAGTGTATTCCTCCCTCCTGCATGTCATCGCTCTGTAGTCGGCACTAGCAGGAGCTGAGGCTCCAGAGGAACACAATGCGACCTGAAGTGAGTACTGGAGCTCCCTGCATGATGTCTCTAGTCTCACTGTTCTCTTCTTTCCTCCTATTTGCCCCTCACAGATGCACTCTCCTGCCCCCTCCCCCTCCCTTTTCTCTCCTTCACCTATCCTCCTATTTGCCCCTCACACATGCCCTCTCTTGTTCCCTGCCCCACACCCCTCTTCTCTCCTTTACCTATCCTCCTATTTGCCCCTCACAGATGTCTTCTCTTGCCCCCTCCCCACTCCCATCTTCTCTCCTTCACCTATCCGTCTATTTGTCCTCACTGCTGCACTCTCCTGCCCCGTCCCCCACTGCCCTGTAGCTGATGATACCTCATTGCTATCCTGTGATGGTAGCTGGGTCTCCTCATCTTCATGGTTTGCAGTCAGACATATAACCTTCTTATTTCTTTGTGTATACAGTCTGTTTTAAAATGCAGACATACAGTATATAACATAAATATATAACAAATATAGTGTGTATGTCTGCATTTGTGTGAAGAAGTGACTGTGTACATCCGATATTTTAGTACTAAAATTCAGACATTAAAAAGCATAAATAATACTAAAAGCACCAAAAAAGCCTCTAAAAAATGGCAAAACTCGTGCACCATTAAAAAAACCCTACCATTTTATATGCAAAATGAATAAATCTATAATGTTATTTTTAGTACAGAAAAAAAGGTAAATGGGGCCATATACAAAGACAATAACATATAGGAGGATGGGACAAAGATACAAGCATGGGATGGGAAAACTGGATGCTGAGGGAATACGGCTCTGTCCCTTTACATTTGTCCCAGAACCCTACTTTCCCATGCTCTACTAAACATCTTTACCTCAAAACCCAGCTTTCCCATGTTCTATAACACATCTTTCCCTCAGCATGCAGCTTTCTCATGCTCTGCTATACATCTTTCCTTCAGTATTCAGCTTTCCCATGCTCTGATATCAACGTCAAGCTGGGTGCTGAGGTAAAGATGTACAGCAGAGCATCAGAAAGCTGGATCCTGAGGTAAAGATGCATAGCAGAACATCGGAAAGCTTGGTGCTGAGGTAAAGATGCATAGCAGAACATAAGAAACCTAGGTGCTGAGGGAAAGATGTATAGCAGAACATGGGAAAGCTGGATGCTGAAGGAAAGAGGGATATCAGAGCATGGGAAAACTGGGTGCTGAGGAAAATATGTATGGAAGACCATTGGAGGGCAGGGTGCTGAGGGAAAGATCCGAGTGTCAGCATAATTATCCTGTACTCCAAGCTGGGGGAGGTGAGAGGAGACGGGGGGGGGGGGGGGGGGTCCCAGGTCCACATTCTGCACCTGGGCCCATTGAACTCTAGCTACGCCACTGACCGCAACGTCTGCAGCATCGCCCCACTCCAGCACCCTCCTGCCTCCTGTGACCCTGTTCTACCACAGCTGCCGACTCCCTTCGGTAAGACACCACTGGAGTATGAGACGGACCCTCCCCCTTTTGTTTCCTTTGTTATCTCTAAATTTGGAGTGTCTCTTATAATCCGGTGCGTCTTATAAAACGAAAAATACGGTACTTCTAATTTTCATGGCGCAATGATATTATATATATATATATATATATATATATATAAAATTCTAAATTCTGTCAAGCTCCCAAGAGATCAAGGTGCCCACCACATCTCTAGATAAATTCTAATTCAAATTTCAAAAATTGGGAAATTTTCACATTTGTTCCACATTTTCATAAATAAACGCAAATCATATCACCCAAAATGTACAACTAAAATGGAGTACAATATGCCATGAAAAAGATTCTCAGAATCCCCAGGATCTATTGAAGTGATCCGCTGAAGTGAGTTATTATCTCATAAAGTGACACTGTTCAGAATTGAAAAAAATGGCCTGGTCAGGAATGTGAAAATGGGCTTCAAGTTGAAGGGATTAATAGTTTATTTTTATCAATTTACAAAATGCAAACTGAATGAGCAAAATTTGGTAGCCTTCCATAAATCCTATTATCTCTTCATGGAATACCAGACATCCTGGATGATTTTGAGATCAGAGCTCCGTGGGAGCCGGATCATCGCTTCCAGGGCTCCTTGTTCTTCTTTACACTGGAGATACTTCTTAATGACATTGGCTGTATATTTAGGGTTGTTGTCCTGCTGAATAATAAATTTGGATACAATCAGACGCTTCTCTGATAGTATCACTTGGTGTATAAGTAGCTATCTGTATTTCTCAACATTGAGGGGATCATTAACTTTGACCAAATTCTCAACTTAATTTGCCTAAATGCAGCTTCGGGACCCTCCACCTTGTTTCACTGCTCCTGTTACACTCCTTATTGTACCACTCTCCGGCTCTAAAGAGGCAAACTACCTTTTGTTGGAGCCAAATATTTGACCTTTTGACTCATCAGTTCAGAAGGTGTCGGTTTTGACCACAATTCTTCTATGAAGACCACTTATGGCCTAACTTCTCCAAATACTAGATAGGTGTAACTGGGTCCCACTGGTTGCTGCCAGAGATGATGGGACTGCTGGACATCTTTTGATCTCTAAGGGAAGCATGGTGTGTTTTTCATCTGCTACACTACATTTTCTTGGCTGACCACTGCATCTAAACGTTGCCCATTTCTTTGTGTTTTCAATGCTGAGAGATACAGGCAGATACTTATCCATTATGCAATACTATCAGGGAGGTGACTCATCAGCTCCAAATGTATTCTGGAGCAGGACAATGACCCCAAACATACAGCCAATGTCATTAAGAAGTATCTTCAGTGTAAAGAACTACAAGGAGTACTAGAGGTGATGATCCGGCCCCCACGGCGCCCTGATCTCAATAGCATTGAGTTTGTATGGAATATCATGAAGGATTTCCGATTTTACGATGAAGATGGTGTAACTTTTCTACCTTCTTCTGTTTAAACTTATAGAATAAGAGAGAAATATTTTATTACACACGTGCTGGATTCCTTTCTCTTTCTCTATGATAAGAATAGGCCATCCATGTAAAAGTAGTAGTAGTGGATAACCTCTAGTGCAGTCATGGCAAACCTTTCACAGGCCGAGTGCCCAAACTGTAGCCCTAAACCCAATTTTTTTTCCGAACGCTCATGCATGCTTACCACACATTCTAGCTGAGCACTGCCACTGCCATTTTGCAGACACAGCAATTGGATTGATCTTTCTGGAAAAAATTGCAGCATATTAGACAGACAGAGATTATAGCATGAAATGCAATCATATTTTCACCCTGAAATCCACATCCACATGAACATCTCGAAATCTCATAAAGACGTACGAGTTGCTACTCTCCCCTTTCATTGTGTAGTTATGACCCCCTTCCTGGGCCACTTCCTGGTAAACATGTCCTCCATCCTGATATATATATTTCCTACATTCTAGTATATTTGTCCCCATTCTGGTAAATGTACCCCATCCCAGCATATTCCCCATCCTGGTAAATATTCCTCATCCTGGTAAATGTGCTCCCATCCTGGTAAATGTTCCCCATCCTGGTATACATGTTCCCCAATCCTGGTAAATGTACCCCATCCAGGTAAATGTACCCCCATCCTGGTAAATATACCCGCATCCTGGCATGTTCCCCCATCCTGGTAAATGTTCCCCATCGTTACATGTTCCTCCATCCTGGTAAATATTCCCCATCTTAACATGTTCCCCCCATCCTGGTAAATATTCCCCATCCTGACATGTTCCCCCATCCTGGTAAATATTCCCCATCCCGACATGTTCCCCCATCCTGGTAAATGTTCCCCATCCCGAAATGTTCCCCCATCCTGGTAATGTACCCCATCCTGGCATGTTTCCCCCATCCTGCCATGCATGATTCCCCCATCCTGGCATGTATGTTTCCCCATCCTGGCATGTATGTTTCCCCAACCCTGGCATGTATGTTTCCCCAACCCTGGCATGTATGTTTCCTCAACCCTGGCATGCATGTTTCCCCAATGCTGGCATGCATATTTCCTCCATCCTGGCATGTATGATTCCCCATCCTGGCATTCATGTTTCCCCTATCCTAGCATGCATGTTTCCCCCATCCTGGCATGCATGTTTCCCCCATCCTGGCATGCATGTTTCCCCATCCTGGCATGCATGCTTCCCCATCCTGGCATGCATGTTTGCTCATCCTGGCATATATGTTTCCTCCATCCTGGCATGTATGTTTCCTCCATTCTGGCATGCATGTTTCCCCCATCCTGACATGCATGTTTCCCCCATCCTGGCATGCATGTTTTTCCCGTCCTGGCATGCATGTTTCCCCATCCTGGCATGCATGTTTCCCCATCCTGGCATGTATGTTTCCCCAACCCTGGTATGTATGTTTCCCCAACCCTGGCATGTATGTTTCCTCAACCCTGGCATGTATGTTTTCCCAACCCTGGCATGTATGTTTCCCCAACCCTGGCATGTATGTTTCCTCAACCCTGGCATGCATGTTTCCCCAATGCTGGCATGCATGTTTCCTCCATCCTGGCATGTATGTTTCCCCATCCTGGCATGTATGTTTCCCCATCCTGACATTCATGTTTCCCCATCCTGGCATGTTTATTTCCTTGACTCTGGCATGCATGTTTCCCCCATTCTGGTGATGGCCCCTCCCACCTTGGCACAGCCGCAAACAGGTTAAAAAAAGAACACAACAACTCACCTTCCAGCACCCGCTCCACTGCTGCGCGACGCTGAATCCTCAGCTCCCGTGTGGCCAGAAGATGTCATTATGCCGACACCGCTTACTGACGCTCCTCCGTCTCCTAGGCAGCAGAACTGCGGCTTAGGAGAGGAGGAGTGTCAGAGCGAGGAGAAATGTCTCCTCCGCTCCAATACAACTTTGAACTGCCAGTGTGACCACTTTGCTTAATCTCCGGACTGTGTTGCGTCAGCCATTTTACATGAGTGCTCACTACACATTGCTAATTTGCATGCAAAACACTTCAGGCACAACACATGCAAATTAACAATGTAGTGGCACCAGGGGCAGTGAGCAAGAGCAGGGCACCCCTCCCTTTATTTATATTTATTATCCTGTGGTACCAACAACTTCTTCCTTAACAAAGTGTTGTGAAAAGCAGTGTATGGTGGATATTATACAGAGGAGCAGTGTGTGGGGGATATTATACATGGAGCAGTGTGTGTGGGGGATATTATATAGAGGGGCTCTGTGTGCATGGGGGGTATTATACAGAGGGGCAGTGTGTGGGGATATTATACAGATGGGCAGTGTGTGCATGAGGTGATATTATGTAGAGGGACAATGTGTGTGGGGGATATTAAACAGAGGGGTAGTGTATGGGGGATATTACACAGGGGCAGAGAGTGTGGCATATTATACAGAGACACAGTGTGTGGGGAATATTTTACAGAGGGGTAGTGTGTGGGGATATTACACAGGGGCAGTGTGTGGGGGACATACAGATGAGCAGTGTGTCTGAGGGGGATATTATACAGAGGGGTAGTGTATGGGGTGATATTATACAGAGGAGAAGTGCGTGGGATGATATACAGAGGGGCATGTGTGGGGGATATTGTACAGAGGGGAAGCGTGTGGGGATATTACACAGGGGCAGTGTGTTGGGGGATATACAGATGAGCAGTGTGTCTGAGGGGGATATTATACAGAAGGGTAGTGTATGGAGTGATATTATACAGAGAGGAAGTGTGTGGGGGATATACAGAGGGGCAGTGGAAGAAATATTATGGAGATGGGCAGTCTGGAGGGTGTACTATAGAGAGGAGCAGTGTAGAGGGTGAATTATAGAGAGGTGCAGTGTAGAGGGTATATTATGGAAAGAGGCGGGGTAGGGGGTGTATTATTAATTTTCTGAGGGAAATATTTCCTTTTGGGGAAAAACTTCAAAGGTGCTAACACTTTTGGTTGGACATGACTGTGTGTATATATATATATATATATACACACACACACAGTAGAGACCAAACGTTTGGACACCCCTCATTCAAAGAGTTTTCTTTATTTTCAAGACTGAAAAATGTAGATTCACATTGAAGGCATCAAAACGATGAATTAACACATGTGGAATGAAATAGTTAACAAAAAAGTGTGAAACAACTGAAAATGTCTCATATTCTAGGTTCTTCAAAGTAGCCACCTTTTGCTTTTATTACTGCTTTGCACACTCTTGGCATTTTCTTGATGAGCTTCAAGAGGTAGTCACCAGAAATGGTCTTCCCAGAGATGCTTAGCACTTGTTGGCCCTTTTGCCTTCACTCTGCGGTCCAGCTCACCCCAAACCATCTCGATTAGGTTCAGGTCTGGTGACTGTGGAGACCAGGTCATCTGGCGTAGCACCCCATCACTTTTCTTCTTAATCAAATAGCTCTTACACAGCCTGGAGGTTTGTTTGGGGTCATTGTCCTGTTGAAAAATAAATGATGGTCCAACTAAACGCAAACCGGATGGAATAGCATGTGTTGCAAGATGCTGTGGTAGCCATGCTGGTTCAGTATGCCTTCAATTTTAAATAAATCCCCAACAGTGTCACCAGCAAAGCACCCCCACACCATCACATTTCCTCTTCCATGCTTCACGGTGGGAACCAGGCATGTAGAGTCCATCCGTTCACCTTTTCTGCGTCGCACAAAGACACGGTGGTTGGATCCAAAGATCTCAAATTTGGACTCATCAGACCAAAGCACAGATTTCCACTAATCTAATGTCCATTCCTTGTGTTATTTAGCCCAAACAAGTCTCTTCTGCTTGTTGCCAGTTGTTTCCTAGCAGCTATTTTACCATGAAGGCCTGCTGCACAAAGTCTCCTCTTAACAGTTGTTCTAGAGATGTGTCTGCTGCTAGAACTCTGTGTGTCATTGAACTGATCTCTAATCTGATCTGCTGTTAACCTTCGATTTCTGTGGCTGGTGACTCGGATAAACTTATCCTCCGCAGCAGAGGTGACTCTTGGTCTTCCTTTCCTGGGGCGGTCCTCATGTGAGCCAGTTTCTTTGTAGCGTTTGATGGTTTTTGCCACTGCACTTGGGGACACTTTCAAAGTTTTCCCAATTTTTCGGACTGACTGACCTTTATTTCTTAAAGTAATGATGGCCACTCCTTTTTCTTTACTTAGCTGCTTTTTTCTTGCCATAATACAAATTCTAACAGTCTATTCAGTAGGACTTTCAGCTGTGTATCCACCAGACTTCTGCACAACACAACTGATGGTCCCAACCCAATTTATAAGGCAAGACATCCCACTTATTAAACCTGACAGGGCACACCTGTGAAGTGAAAACCATTTCCGGTGACTACCTCTTGAAGCTCATCAAGAGAATGCCAAGAGTGTGCAAAGCAGTAATCAAAGCAAAAGGTGGCTACTTTGAAGAACATAGAATATAAGACATATTTCACACTTCTTTGTTAAGTATTTCATTCCACATGTGTTAATTCATAGTTTTGATGCCTTCAATGTGAATCTACAATTTTCAGAGTCATGAAAATAAAGAAAAATCTTTGAATGAAAAGGTGTATCCAAACTTTTGGTCTGTACTGTATATATATATATATATATATAAAGCATTGGACTGGCCCAGCGGGGTACCGGAGAATCCTCCGGAGGGCCCCGGGCCCTCAGAGGGCCCCTGTGGCTTATATAGTCTGGGGCTGCTGCACAGCGCCGCCTGTTTCTCAGGGCCGGCGGTATGTGCGGGCAAAGTGGGCCCCGGGCCCTTATGCTCTGAGGGTCCCCCACACTCTGAGGGGCCCATAACCTTACTACTGCAGCGATAGTTCTGTACTATTGCTGCAGTTTGCGCTGGTGCAGAAGGACCTGTGGTGACATCACAATCATGTGACTCACCACGGATCCTAGCACTGCACTGTGGAAGTCCCAGGCCTGTACATATCCGGTGTACAGGCCCTGGAGACCGCGCCGCTATTTAAATGTACGTGCATCTTTCAGACGAGTGTACATTTGAGCAGTGCGGCCGGCACTGCATGTCACATGCAGCTGCTGCCATCACACTGGTGCCGAGGCAGCAGAGAAGAGGACGCGCAGGGCTGCAGAGGAGAGGTAAGCGCTCAGGAGGAGCCGAAGATCACATTTACAGCACTCGAGCATAAGCCGAGTTTTTCAGCCCATTTTTATGATGAAAACTCGGCTTATGCTCAAGTGCAAGTCCCGGAAAAAAAAACAAAAAAAACCCTCACCCGTCCTCGTGCTCGCGGTGCCTCCAGCTGCTTCTTACAGACCGCAGGCACATAGATCCCTCGGTGATCCTGTCTGCTGCACGGAGCCACCACTGCAGGCTGCCTTCATGGCTTTACTGCAGTTGAATGCTTTACGGCACCGCAAAGCATTTAACTGCAGTGAAGCGCTGACTGCAGTGGCGGCTCCGTGCATGATCATCAAGGGGTCAATGGGCCAGCGGCCCACAAGAAACACCCATCGGTGATGGTACGTATTTCGGCATTCACATGCTTCCCCAGCCGAGGCAGCTTGTGCTCCTGGACCATTACGACCTTTTTTTGTCACATTTAGGCCCTGGTATTTTGTATTTCTCTTTGTATTTCTTTTTGTTTGATCCCTTTGATGCCACACAGTTGTTAATATAACTACGAACGTCTTCTTTGATAAGCTTTTGACTTTTTACACATGGCTCCTTCCTTCCTTCAAATGTGTCGATCAATCCTCTATGCATTATAGGTAGTGATGAGCGAGTACTAAAAAGCTCGGGTGCTCGAGGCTCGGGCCGAGCATCCCAAGATACTCGTGTACTCGGCCCGAGCACCAAGCCCAATGTTATCCTATGGGAGACCCGAGTATTTTTGTGAAATGACCACCGGCAGCATGTAGAAACCCTAAAAATGGCACAAAAGTCTCAGAAGAGTGCTCAAATGACATGGCAAGAGCATGGGGAAGATCCCTTGAAGCATTTATCACTCAAAAGTCACAGCTGTGAACAATTTTGTCCGCGTTTTACGCCATTTTTACGGACTCACCAGAAAACCTTCCAAAATGACACCAAAATGAATTTTCATGGCGGAAATGTTAAGGGCACATACCCAATGGTGATATAGAGCTAATGTATGTTACTTTTTGAGATTAATACATGAAAGATTTTACGTAAAACATTGTGTGGCACTCCGATGTCCCTGAGAAGAGACGTACATAAAGGCCTCTGAGTTTAATGTGCCCATTTTGAGGAACTGAGTCTTTGTAGTATTTTCCTTTGCCAGGGCAGTCCAAAATTGTGAGGTTCACCAATGACCCTGCATACAGACGTGCATGAGGGCCTGTAAACCTGAAGTGCCCATTGTAAGGAAGTGGGTCTATTGTAGTATAGCCCTTAGGCAGGGCAGCCAAAAATTGGGAGGCTCCACGTTGTCCCTGGATAGAAACGTGCATGAGGGCCTGTAAACCTGAAGTGCCTATTGGAAGGAAGTGGGTCTATTGTAGTATAGCCCTTAGGCAGGGCAGCCAAAAATTGGGAGGCTCCACGTTGTCCCTGGATAGAGACGTGCATGAGGGCCTGTAAACCTGAAGTGCCTATTGGAAGGAAGTGGGTCTATTGTAGTATAGCCCTTAGGCAGGGCAGCCAAAAATTGGGAGGTTCCACGTTGTCCCTGGATAGAGACGTGCATGAGGGCCTGTAAACCTGAAGTGTCTATTGTAAGGAAGTGGGTCTATTGTAGTATAGCCCTTAGGCAGGGCAGGCAAAAATTGGGAGGCTCCACGTTGTCCCTGGATAGAGACGTGCATGAGGGCCTGTAAACCTGAAGTGCCTATTGGAAGGAAGTGGGTCTATTGTAGTATAGCCCTTAGGCAGGGCAGCCAAAAATTGGTAGGCTCCACGTTGTCCCTGGATAGAGACCTGTTAGGTTCTTAGTGCCTCCGTGCTTGCATTTAAAAACCGCACGTGTGTACCTGTTGGTGGCAGCTTTCCGCTGCACTTGTGTGCGTTTTGCAAAAACTTGGATATAACGCACAAGTCTAGTGAATACACATCAGCACAGCATTGCAAAATGCGCAAGGGCGTTGTCAACGAACAAGGAAGTGGACGTGATGGTGGTGCAGGCAGAGACCGAGGTCGTGTGCAAGCTCTAATTTCGCCACAACAAAGGGCCACATCTACTCGCTTGCACGTCCTGTCCCAAATTCTTGGTGACCGCAGCAGTACACCGCTCTTGAACCAAGACCAGTGTCAACAGGTTGTTAGTTGGATAGCGGATAATGCTTCCAGTCAGATTGGCACCACCACAAACACTCTGTCTTCCACACGGTCAAGTGTCAGTAGCCGTGATACTGCACCGCACATTTCAGAACCTGATCCTCCTTCCTACCACCAGGCCGAGTACACGTCCACGGACATTACTGATCCCACACTTGGACACTCGGAAGAGCTGTTCGTTCACGTTTCCATTCACACATTCTGGCCTCTCGCCAGCTCCTGTTGAAGTGGGCCATGACGAGATTGTATGTACAGATGCCCAAATATTTGAGCAGCCACGTTCTCACGAAGTTGGCAACGTGTCTCAACAAGGGGTGGACGATGATGAGACACAATTGTCAGGAAGTCAGGAGGAGCAGGGTGTGGAAGAGGAAGACGACGTGGTGGATGATCCAGTAACTGACCCAACCTGGCAGGAGGATATGCAGAGCGAGGACAGCAGTGCACAGGGGGAGGGAGGCGTAGCATCCCAACAGGCAGTAAGAAGCAGAGTGGTGGCCCCAGGCAGACGTCAGGCAACTGTTCCCCGGAACAACACGACACAAGGTGCCTGTACAAATGTTAGGTCTTCCCGAGTCTGGCAGTTTCTTAAGTTGGCTCCAGATGATTCTAAAAAGGCCATTTGCAACACCTGCCATGCCAGCATCAGCAGGGGTACCAAAACTAGCAGCCTGACCACCACCAGCATGATCAGGCACATGTCAGCCAAGCACCCGACTTTGTGGGATGTACAACAGAGTCGAGGAGCAGTGCTTGCTGATGTCACTGCTACGTCTTCGCTTGTTGTGCATGCGAGCCAATCCCCTGTCCATGCTGCCCGCGAACAAGCCTCCTCCGGCCCTGCACCTGCAGTTGCCCACGCAGAAATAACACCATCATCAAGCACGTCCTTGTCCCAGCGCAGCGTTCAGTTATCCATTCAGCAAACCTTTGAACGCAGGTGAAAATACACTGCCAACGCCCCACATGCCACACTTCTAAATGCTAACATTTCGCGACTGCTTGCGCTGGAAATGTTGCCTTTTAGGCTGGTTGAGACAGAAGCATTCCGCGACCTGATGGTGGCAGCTGTCCCACGTTACTCGGTCCCCAGCCGCCACTATTTCTCCCGGTGTGCCGTCCCCGCATTGCATAACCACGTGTCACAAAACATCACACGTGCCCTGAACAACGCTGTTTCAGCCAAAGTCCACCTAACCACAGACACGTGGACAAGTGCATGTGGGCAAGGCCGCTACATCTCGTTGACGTCACACTGGGTTAATATTGTGGAAGCTGGGACCCAGTCTGAGCGAGGGACGGAACACGTCCTTCACACACCAAGTTTTGCAGGCCCTACCTCAGTCAGGGTTTCACCCACACTCTACAGCTCCGGAATGTCATGCTCCTCAGCCTCCTCCTCCTCCTGCGCATCCTCATCCACTTTACCCTCCACACCAGTCCCAAGCTGGAAGTGTCGCGGGCGGAGGAGGGGACGCTGCGCTCTCCCACTGCTCGGGTCCGGCTGCCGCTGCTCTACGGCTGCTGCTGCTCGTTGGCTCGAGCGATGGCCGGATCCCGGGGACTCAGGCGGCGCTCCTCGCCCGTGAGTGAAAAGGGGTGGTTTGGGTTTTGGGGATATTGTCCGTGACGCCACCCACGGTTGTGGTGATTGTGTGGACACCACCGCTGCTCTGGACGGGGATCC
Organism: Anomaloglossus baeobatrachus; assembly: GCF_048569485.1. Classification (NCBI taxonomy): domain Eukaryota; kingdom Metazoa; phylum Chordata; class Amphibia; order Anura; family Aromobatidae; genus Anomaloglossus; species Anomaloglossus baeobatrachus. Next base: position 745,720,886 of record NC_134354.1, read on the forward strand.
CGGGAGCCTGTGACAGGGAGCAGCTTTGTTGTTATTTCTCCCCTCCATGGGTAGTGGGGTTGGTTGTCCCGGGGCCCGGTGATGGGGTAGAGATGGATGACAGGCAGGTTGCGGGGTCTGATGAGGTGCAGGGTCGCAGGGGCAGCGCTGTGCCGCACGGCACGGAGGTACTCACTCAGCCCAATGATGATGACACAGTTCATGGTAAAACAAGTGGCTGGATGGATGGGTCCCTCGGACGGCTGCGGTTGTTCCTCCCTGCAGGTTAGTGATGACTGTCTCTCCCTGCACCTAAGTTAAGTGTTGGTAGTGATGGTTTCCCACCGGTAACCCGCTCCCCGACCTGGATATGGGCCGGAGGAGCCCCTTTTGCCCACAGGCGCTGGCCCTGGGAGACGGTTGCCCTTGGCGGTGGCGGTGTCTCCCCTTCACGGTTGGACGGTTGCCTTCTATCGGGACTTGGCTGTTTGGAAACCCTGAGGTCCCCTTCACTAACGGATTTGGCAAATTCACGGCGACACCAAGCCTTGCCGGGATCCGAAAGTCCCCTGCCAATGGTGCTGGCTTCTCTTTGTATACCGGTCCGGTACGGCCGGGTCACCACCCGTCCACGGTCCTTACGGCAGACTCCAATCGGCCTCTACTGCAGACGGTCACCACATCCTGCCAACCTTGCTGTCCTGTCCGGGCAACACACCCGGACCAACTTCAGGCTCTTTGCTGTCACTTTTCTCCTCTCTACTACTTTCCTCCTTCCACTTCCTTAGCTTAACTCTCACTGCCTGTGTTTTCCCTCCTCCTTGGTGGGTGGAGACCAACCGCCTGGCTCCACCCCCTGGTGTGGACAACAGCCCCTGGGGAATGCAACAAGGATTTTGTGTTTTGACTATGATATGCCTGCAGGGAGTGTGGGGTGTTTAAGTGTTGTGCTCTGTGGCCCCTGGCTTGTCCAGGGCGACACAGAAGCACTGCAGCACTGCCTCGGCGAAGCGGCAACAGGCAGTGCTGAAGCTAATCTGCATAGGTGACAAACCCCACAATGCAGAAGAGGTGTGGACAGCTCTGAAACAGCAGGCAGATCACTGGCTCACAACTCTGAACCTAAAGCCAGGAAAGGTCGTGTGTGACAATGGCCGGAACCTGGTGGCGGCTTTGAGGCGAGGCCAGCTGACACATGTTCCATGCGTGGCCCATGTGCTCAACCTCGTGGTTCAGCGGTTTCTAAAGTCATACCCAGAGCTGTCTGATCTGCTGGTAAAAGTTCGCCGCCTGTCTGCACATTTTCGAAAGTCACCTACTGCTTCAGCCGGCCTTGCCGGCTTTCAGCGCCGTTTGCATCTTCTGGCTCACAGACTGGTGTGTGATGTCCCCACGCGTTGGAATTCAACTCTGCACATGTTGGTCAGGATATGTGAGCAGAAGAGGGCAGTTGTTGAGTACCTGCATCACCTAAGCCGTCGGGAAATGGGTCAAACTCCACACATAACACCTGAGGAGTGGAGATGGATGTCCGACCTATGTACCATCCGCCAAAACTTTGAGGACTCCACCAAGATGGTGAGCGGCGATGACGACATTATTAGCGTCACCATACCGCTTCTCTGCCTTCTAAAATGGTCTCTGCTCAAAAAACAACCATGATGCATTGCAGGCGGAGCGCGATGAGTTTGAGCAAGAAACAGTAGTGGGTGTGGGTGATAACACACAGCCCAGCCTCGTCTCATCACAACGTGCAGTGGAGGACTATGACGAGGAAGAGGATGAAGACATGGAGCAACTCTCTGGCCAAATTGAGGATATGACATGCAGTCATATCCTCGGTTCAGCGTGGCTGGCCAGAGGACAGGGTAGATGATGAGGAGGAGGAGGAGGAGGACAGCATGTTCAGTCATCGTGTTGGTCAGGATACTGAAGTGATGGCTGTTAAGAGTCTGGCACACATGGCTGACTTTATGGTAAGCTGCCTGTCTCGTGACCCTCGCGTTAAGAACATCTTGGCCGACAATCATTACTGGTTGGTAACACTGTTAGACCCACGCTAAAAGGAGAACTTTATGTCTCTTATTCCCGAGGCGGAGAGGTCAGGCAAAATGCAGCAGTTCCAGAAGGCCATAGTCACGGAAGTAGGCAAAGCATTCCCCTCACAAAACGCTAGCAGCATAGGTCAGGAATCAGTGGACAACCAAGGCGTACAGCCGAGAGGGGCACAAGTCCAATCCACCAGAGGTAGGGGAACAGTCTTTAAGATGTGGGACAGTTTTCTCAGCCCCTCACATACCACAGCCCCTGAGGTGCGGGGTAGTGCCACAAGAAATCCTAAGTTTGCCCAGATGCTCAAGGAGTACCTTGCAGATCAAACAACTGTACTCCCACATTCCTCTGTGCCTTACAATTATTGGGTATCCAAGGTGGACACGTGGCATGAATTGGCTCTCTACGCCTTGGAAGTCCTGGCCTGCCCTGCCGCTAGCGTTTTGTCAGAGTGTGTTTTTAGTGCCGCAGGTGGAATCATTACAGATAAACACACCCGCCTGTCAACTGTAAATGCTGACAGGCTGACTCTGATCAAAATGAACAAGGGTTGGATTGGGCCAGACTTCACCACACCACCAGCAAATGACAGCGGAATTTAAAGTTTGTAACGGGAATTTGCCATGTACCTCCACTCACCCATGGTAACACACTTCTGGACTTTGGCTAATCGCTGGACTGCTCCTCCTTCTCCTCATGCGCCATCATGATGACCGTTACAATAGTTAGGCCGTTGTTTCAGGTATACCCCCAGTGGTAAATTTTTTCGCCCATTCTTTCAGAATGGGCATTACAACGACAGGAGACCTGCTCCTTTGCAATGGGAACAATGTTTTGAGGCCCTCATGCACATCTCTATCCAGGGACAATATGGAGCTGTACGCTGCCACCGACAGGCACACACGTGCGGTTTTTAAATGCAAGCACGGACGCAATAAGAACCTAACAGGTTTTTAGGAGTGACAATTACTGAGAAGTCTGACACTATCAGACACTGCTGACTGACGTGTATTATTCACTAGACTTGTGCGTTATATAATAGTTTGTGCAAAACGTGCACCTGTACACTGCCACCGACAGGCACACACGTGCGGTTTTTAAATGCAAGCACGGACGCAATAAGAACCTAACAGGTTTTTAGGAGCGACAATTACTGAGAAGTCTGACACTATCAGACACTGCTGACTGACGTGTATTATTCACTACACTTGTGCGTTATATAATAGTTTGTGAAAAACGCACACAAGTGCACCTGTACGCTGCCACCGACAGGCACACACGTGCGGTTTTTAAATGCAAGCACGGACGCAATAAGAACCTAACAGGTTTTTAGGAGCGACAAATATTACTGAGAAGTCTGACACTATCAGACACTGCTGACTGACGTGTATTATTCACTAGACTTGTGCGTTATATAATAGTTTGTGCAAAACGTGCACCTGTACGCTGCCACCGACAGGCACACACGTGCGGTTTTTAAATGCAAGCACGGACGCAATAAGAACATAACAGGTTTTTAGGAGCGACAATTACTGAGAAGTCTGACACTATCAGACACTGCTGACTGACGTGTATTATACACTACACTTGTGCGTTATATAATAGTTTGTGAAAAACGCGCACCTGTACGCTGCCACTGACAGGCACACACGTGCGGTTTTTAAATGCAAGCACGGACGCACTAAGAACCTAACAGGTTTTTAGGAGCGACAAATATTACTGAGAAGTCTGACACTATCTGGACTGTTTTAGACTGTGTACACCAGCCCCAGATATGATGAAGGCTGGTATACGGTCACCACTAGGAATGGCTATATACCCTGCCTGCCTGCCTGCCTGTATACTGCTACAATAGTCCTGACAAGGACTCTTCTGGTCACTAGCCTGTATTCCGACCTGGCTATAACCTGCCTGTATATAGCAACAATAGTCCTGATAAGGACTCTGCTACTGTACTCCGACCTGGCTATACCCTGCCTGCCTGTATACAACTAGAATAGTCCTGAGAAGGACTTCTGGTCACACTGTTTGCAGCCCTGCTACGGAAATAGCTATAAAGGGCCGCAAACCTTTCCCTGAAGCTGCGACCCTCTCCCTGCACTGACTGTCTGGATGGCTGTGAGCAGAGCACAGCGCGCCCGCCGGTATAAAGGCTCGGTCACGCTGTGCGGGCCGGCCAATCACTGCAATTCCACAACTAACAGGGCTGTGGCATTGCAGTGGTCTGCCAGCCAATCCCTGCATGAGGGCTGGCTCTCAAAAGAGCGCCAACATGCAGGGATGAAGACCACGAGTACAGCACGAGTATCGCGAGATTACTCGGTCCCCGCCGAGTAGCCCGAGTACAGTGATACTCGTGCGAGTACCGAGTAGTAACAAGCACACTCGCTCATCACTAATTATAGGTGTATCGGTTACTATCCTGTATCTGGAGAGTCTGGTACAAAACCTATATACTACGTTCTAACTGTCTGTAATTTGTGCCTTAAGGGGTTAATTTTACTCTACCCCCTGATCTATGTCTATACTCATATCTTTGAAAAACTTGCTATGCTTGGAATTATAAGCATATGCATACAAGCCTGTAATTTGTGCTTTAAGGGGTTAAATTTATTCTACCCCCTTATTTATGTCTGTGCTCATGTTTTTGGTAAATATGCTATGCTTGGAATTATAGGCATATGCACATAAGCACTCGTTTGAATACAAATATGTGTCCAAAATCTGCTAAAACTGCTAGCGCTGTGGCTTGCATCTACACTATTTCTGCCTAAGTTCTATTCACAGAGGCAGCTACTCTATTTGAGTAGCGCTGGGTATACCCGCGCATGCGCAGTGTGATGTTAGGGCAGGTCCTTGTGGACCATGTGATTAATCCAAGATGGCGGCCGCCATCGCTAGCGTTTTGTGATACAGGGGCTGGTGAGTAATCACTTTTCAAGCTTATTTTTTCATTTATATAGGGCACTCTATGACATGTATTATACACTCTCTCTCCCCTGAGGAAGCCACACGCCACCTGCCTCCTCTTCCTGTACCTCCACTTTCCCTCCCCCTGGTACTATTACGTTGTGCTAGGTGTGAGTATGTCACCCTGCAGGTTCATATATACCTGCCCTGATTGTGTATCTCCCTAGCCTCTGCTGTTGATATTGCACTGGTTATCTGGGGCTGTTCCTCTAGCTTGTCATTGTTCCATGGCATAACCACTGACAGGTGAGTGCTATGGACTAGCTGACCCAGGTGTTTATATTCACACTTGATGTACCCCAGACTGAATATGCATTGAATGGTATTTATATGTAATATCCTGGCTTCATGACATATACTAGCTACTCTTCTGGACGTCCACACTATTTATTTTGCTTTAATTCAATATCTCGGGTATCCGGCGTGGGGTTTATTGGTCTATGAATGCACACAATTATCTTTGCCTTTAATGACTACATGACGTGTATGGTGTTATATGTGACCTATATTTACTGTATCTAACCCCCCCCCCCCTTCTTCCTGTATTGTGAAGCAATTTATTCACATACCATTGGCTTTATATGTACCAGCTATATTTGGAGGGTTAGTGATCATTTTTCATATAGGAGGTATCTTTTATATGTTTGTATTTACACATTGGAGGTTGGCGTGTTGGGGAACCATGCCATTTTCGGCTTTTTAAATGTTTTTAACTGTTTGTATGTGTGCCCTTGTTTTTTCCTGGGGCGGAGATCTGTCCACACTTTTACAGTAATTATAATAAAATATTTTTCTATGACTATGATATTGTGTTGGTGATCCCATTTCTTGGTATATCTTTTCCTTTTTTTGTATAGTTACTTTCATATATCAGGACATCCCAATGGGTGGTGCCCTTTCATTACAATTGTTTGCCAGTCACTATGTGGTGGTAATATGTTGTCTGGTCAAGGTGTGGCGGTATTTCACTATTGTACTGTATGTGGTTGTATTCGGTCACTATGTTGTGGTAATATGTGGTCTGTTCACGGTGTCGCGATATTTATCTCTTGTATTTGGTTGTATTCGGTCACTATGTGGTGGTAATATGTTGTCTGGTCACGGTATGACGGTATTTCTCCCTTGTATGTGATATTATTGGTAAAATCAGAAGAAAAGCAGAATAGAAACACCGGCGCCAATTCTGCATTTTTCATCCACTCCTGATTTTGGCTATAATTACTGATGCAAGATACTGACCACATACTGAACGTGTGAACATGGCCTAAGGATAAGTGATAACTTATTCATCAGTGGGGTGTGATTGCTGGGCCTGTGCTGACTTCAAAATATGCAACTTTTATCCCCATTACAGTGGAGCTATGTCTAACTCGACCCCTGATCCATTCATTCCTTAGTGGCTATTGAGCGCTGTGCTTGTTTTATCTGACTGCAGCACAGAGGATGAATGGAGTTGCGGTCACACATGCCACCTGCCGCCGCTGCATGTTATAATGGAGAGAAAAGTGGCGGTTTCCACTGGTCTGGTACCACTGATCAATAAGTTATCACCAACCTAACCTGTGGATCAGTTATAACTTGTCACCAAAGATCCTCTACTGCAGACTACTGTAATTGTACATCAGTTATGGTGGACAATAGATGTGCAGGAGCCGCCTGTGTATACAGTCAGCGCTCCACTATAACGGGGATAACGGCTAATAAGTATTTACATGTAGCTGTAGGGTGGGCCCCTGGAGTCAATTCGTATGGTGTGCCCCAGACACCCCAGTCCGACGCTGTATATATATATATATATATATATATATATACAGTATATATATATATATATATATATATATAAATTAATATTTTCAGCCAGCAGATGGTGTTTGATGGGAACTGTTAATATGTGATTGGTGAGCCTGAAAATTTTGTCAGTATGGGTCCTTGAAATTTCTGGGGGCAGCCCTGCCTGGGTAAAGAGACATTCCATCGACTGCCAATCAGTAACAGTTTACCGATCCGCGGTTGCATTGTGCCACCAGGCAGTCTGGGTAAACAAACCATAAGTATAGTGATAACTTAATGTAGAATTGAAGCATACAAAATCAGAGTGCATAAAATTATATATATATATATATATATATATATATATATATATATATATATATATAAAAAAAAAGAGCGTAAAACAAATACAAACAAATGAGCCAAGTTATGTATAAAGTGAGGGCTTTTATTTGGTGTAATGTTCGATTACATGAATATATTCAATTTATCCACAGTTTCGAGTTCCAGTGGCCATCAAAATTTAATCAACGATATCTCAATGTCATGGCGAAAGTACAAAGTATATTTGATCAACACATCTCCTTATCAAGATGTTAAGGTATCTGTCGGCTTTTGTCGGTAAAAGTTAGGGCTGTAATCAGTTATGTAATAAAATCTCTGGAGTTATAGACAGGAGACTTATAAAGTTGTGTTAGGTTTCATCATTCAGCAAACCAACAATATTTCAAATCCCAGCAAAGAAAAAACAAAAAACATAACATTTCTAATAAAACAGTTTTTTACAATCATAAAATATATTAAATTGTTTACCAATAATATTAATAACAAGATATTAATGATATTACAGTGAACCGCAAATAATTACTTAATTAGGGTGTATTTTAGCATTGTTTCTAGGGTAGTTTGTTTCCTATAACAGCACAGCTCTTTTCTCTAGGTTGGGTCTGGTCTTGCAGCTCAGCTCTGTTCATTGAATACACTTGAGCTGCAGTATCAGACTCAACCTGAAGACAAGAGTGGCGCTATATTCTGGAAAAAAAGCAGGTCTCTCTTTCTTATGACAAAAAAACTCTAACTTACCCAAAGGTAAGCCCATGTTACTATATACGAGTATCTATTAATCATGATTACTGTGGCCTATGTGATGCTTATACTATGATTTAAATTGACAACATACATGACAGCCCAAAGCCATAGACGTTCAGATAATTTGGCCAATATGGCCATTGTTGATCACTGGAACATCAATGGTATAGAACTGTGTTCCCAAACCTTGACTATACAGTTTAGAGAATTAGAATTCAAAGTTTACGGGATTTTCTGATTTGGGTAATTTCTGTTCTTTTTGAGATGAGTCTCCTGATAATCAGGTATGACAAAGTGTCCTCCCGTTAATTACTTTTAATCTGATTGTGTTGAATTTCTCGGTAGCACTCAATTAGGGAAAAGTTTGCATTAAAACCCCGTCACACGCAGCGATATCGCTAGCGAGCGTACCCGCCCTCGTTGTTTGTGCATCACGGGCAAATCGCTGCCCGTGGTGCACAATATTGCTCGGAGCAGTCACACGGACTTACCTGCTTAGCGACATCGCTGTTGCCGGCGATCCGCCTCCTTTCTAAGGGGGCGATTCGTGCGGCATCACAGCGGCGTCACTAAGCAGCCACCCAATAGAAGCGGAGGGGCGGAGATGAGCGGTCGTAACATCCCGCCCACCTCCTTCCTTCCTCATTTCCGGCGGCCGCAGGTAAGGTGTAGTTCGCCGTTCCCAGGGTGTCACACATAGCGATGTGTGCTGCCTCGGGAACGACGAACAACCTGCATCCTCAACAATCAACGATTTTTTGCAAATGAACAACATGTCAACGATCAACAATAAGGTGAGTATTTTTGATCGCTAACGGCCGTTCGTTGGTGTCACACGCAACGACGTTGCTAACAATGCCAGATGTGCGTCACGGAAACCGTGACCCCGGCAATATATCGTTAGATACGTCGTTGCGTGTAATGGGGCCTTTAGACATTGTGGCTTGTCTGTAGGAATGAGCAAATTGACTCATTACAAATCGAATTCAATACAAATTTCCCGAAAAATTAGAATTTGTCAAAATTCAATTAGCGCAAATTGGCAAACAGCCAATCTCCTTTGTCTTCTTTTCTGTCTCTCATATATGTTTCCATGCCTCTGGTGCCGCCATTCTGCTCTTTGCTCTACACCGTCACATGGATACATGTCACTGACATCAATTCATATTGTCTCTCTATGGAGGAAGGAGATGAACGCTAGTGCCACCTATTGGAAGTAGCAATCCTAAAAGTCAAAAGTGACTCTCCAATGAGCCTTGTCATATGACTTAGAATTTATGACAGACCAGAACCTTAATTTGCAGACTTGGTGTTTCGGGGTGATTGCCCCTCGTCAGTGTAAAGTATGAGATCTAATCTGGCTATATGAGAAGTATGAGAAGCTATAGTGGAGTCTAAGGGGCACTAGAGTTCATCTCCTTCCTCCCTCAGGAGACAATTTGAATATTTTCCAGAGGAGCATTGCAGCCAGAAGACTCCACACTGGGAGTCAGATTGGTTTGTCAATCTCCGCAAAGAGAAAAGGTTTCGCCTTAGACTAACATCAATATCACGTCACATCTTAACGATGGCTTGGGGAAAAGTGAAGGACGTCAGCGTCTTAAGTACGAAAACAGCAGAAGATAAACAGAAGACGAAAAAGAAAAGACAGTATCAGCTGAGGTAGGAGAGATATGGGGTGGGACGAAGAGAGGTGAGTATAAGATTTTTTAACCCTTTTCTGGCAGATTCAATTTGAATCACATTTATTCACTGCAGATCGAATTTCCATTCCAAATTTGAACAAATATTGCAAACTAAAATTTATGTATGAAAATGGATTTGATAAATTAGAGATTTTACAAGCATAAGCTGATGAGCCACAGGTTGGGGAACACTGGTATAAAATCAATAACGAACAGAGAAAAATGTAGTACTGAAAAAATCTATTACACATATGTAAAATATCTCTATAAAGAGAATTCACGAAACGTGTAGAATGTAGGAAAACAAAACTGCACATATTCAATTATTTTTCAGAATTATAGGGAAAATATCACAATATTAAGTAAAAAAAAAGTCCAGAAAAGTTAAAGATCTTTAGCAGGAGTTAAAGGTCAAATAATTTTTGAGCATAAGTCTATGATAATTTTTAGACTTTACCTGAAATAATAATTAAAGGACTTATCCAGTGATTTTTCTAAATTGGTTAATAGAACAAAAATGATTTAAAAAAAGGAAAAAAGCATTGATTAATTTGTGGTTGGACTTAGGCCAGTGCATGGCTGAATGAACATTTACAAAATTGTATCAGTTAACCTTAGAATAGACTATAATCAATTTTGTAAAAAATAACAATAAAATCATAATGGATTAAAAATCAAAATGAAAAAAAAAACTATACAAAAAAACAATTTGGCACTTTTTAAACCAATAAGATCAATGTACATTAGAAAATGTATCTAAAACTATCAAAAAGAAAAGAAAAAACATAACAGAAAAGGGGAGATGCAAAAACCATTGCGCACTATAAAAAAGAATACTACATTATTTTGCTATTTTAGGCCGCTCTCGACAGATAAGTAGAAAAGATTTATAAATTGTGACTTTTGTAAAAAGTCACAATGATTACAACACTAAGAAGTAGGTGGAGTAAAAAGAGGAAAACAGCAAGACAAAAGTGTTATATTTAAAGAGGTTTTACTTTGAATAAAGTATATTTTAATCAATAGATCTTGGAATAATACGTTCCACAATTGGATGTGTTAAAAAAATTCCTGTGCTGAGATAATCTTATAAATGAGTCCCTGCTATGTACTGGCAATAATGACAGAAGAGAGTTTGACAGACATGGGATCTCAGCTGCAGCTTTCTGTGAGGTAAAGGATTTGCTGCTTGTTGTTAAATACGTTTTACCTCACAGAAAGAATCAACTGTGATCACTGTCCTGTCTGTATACTTTCTTTTTTTGCCTCCCATTTCAGGAGCTGTCTAATTTTCACTGAACAGTTGATGGTAGAAGCTTTGATTTTCTTTTTCATATAAGAAAAACGGATTGTGGAAATGGACATATGGACAAAAATGGATCCAGCTCACTGGAAAAAAAAAGATAATTAATTTCAACTTATGAGAAAAAAAAATACAAATAAATTCATCCCTAAAGGTTAATAATGGTTTCTCTTTAATCAAATATTTTCCATCATTACCTCCATCATTATTAAATTTGCATTTAAATGTGATCAAAAGTAGGAAAAATAAGAATATGTTTTGTTTACTATTATTGAAAATAATTGGAAGTTTTATAGAATTTAGTAAACTTGTGACAAAACCAAAAATAAGCAGCCATGAGATATCCATAAAAGCTATTGCAGATGCCCACCATACAATTTCAATATGTATATGTGTGGCGCCCCTGACCTGGTCAGGCACCACTGAGTACTGCACCCATGCTGGGGACAGTACAATACAGGTAATCCAGAAGGCTGACAGGGGTGTGGTACACAGGCGCATAGTAATCAGCTCTCACACATGTACCCATGAGAGGACCCCTGGGGATCCCAGGAGGGGGAAAAGCCTTGACCTTCACTGGAATAGTGGAGGGGGCCAAAAGCCTCCATCTCCTCTCAAGGGGTGTGGTAAGAGAGTCTGGTTGCTAGGTGGCGTAGGCAAGAACAGGAGAGGAGGAGCAGTGAGCCGGCTCAGTGCAGGGTCCAGGGAGCTCAGAGAGGAGCAGACCCCTAGGGCTGTTGCAGTCTGACAGCGTCCGCGCAGTGGCTACCGACGGGGGAGAACGGTCACCTAGGAGTGCTACCCGAAACCCATCTCCAGCTAGAGAGAGAGCACAGAGTGGGAAGTAAGGAGACTGCTAGGGAGAACCAGGCCCAAACGGGCGGCAGATCCCGGAGCGGGGATAGATCCACCTTTCCCTGCTAAACCTGCCGGTGTGGGGCCCTCAAAGCCCACACCACAACACTTAAAAGCCGCAGCCACGGAGCCACAGTTAGGGCCCATAGCTCACAGGAGGCAAGAAGCTGGAGTGATCTGGCCCAGGCAACAAGCACACGGCAAACGAAGGGGAGTGAGGCTTCAGCAACTTCCCTGGGTGACCCCCATAGGGACTCAAAGTCGGGGTCACCCCAAACCACCAAGGGCTAAGGAAGGCGAGTTAGTAGTCACCCTCACAAGTCAGCCTGAAGGACACCTGGTTCCCGCCTGGTTCATCCCAGCTACGCCCGGGTTACTCACCCTGCCACCTGAAGTGAGTAAAAACCCTGAAAGACATTCTGCCTGTGTGGAGTTATTCTGCGCCTTGTGGTACTACAAACCTACACCGGGCCCTGGGGCTTGCCTCACTCTCAGGGGGCTATTCCAACTAACTGCACACACCATCAGCCCCAGGCGTCCCCTAACCTGCAGTGGCGGTCCCTACTGGCCGCAATACTGAGAGTGGCGTCACGACAAGAAGAAGATCTCCTACCTGTGACCAGATCCAGCTGAGTGGAGTCCCTGAAGGTAATGCAGCGACACAACACCTGTGGGGCTTCACATATGTAACCATATTTCATTTTTAATCACACTAAGCCATTTGTATTGAAACCATTTTTATAAATTAGGTTGCAGAAAATATCTATAAATAATACAAATGACATTAGGTATTTCACATTTTTGAAGTTTTTGCACACATATCGATCCTTAACATATTATTTTAAAGAAAATAGATTTTTATATATAAACCTCTCAGTAACAAAATATTTAACATATTTATGGATGGTTCATTTTATTCTTTTGCGCCGCGCACTTCCTAAAATTCCTAATTTTTAAATAACATTACTTTAAGTCTGAAACATATTTTAAGAACTGAGCTTGCCTGTTTAGAACAAATATATCTTCTTAGAGAAGTGATGAAAGTTAGTTTTAATAAAAGTGTTTGGGTCCTGGGCTGTGGTGCAATGTGTCCCTTTAAGGCTGCTTTCACACCTAAGGTTTTAGCAGAGCCGGCCAATCCGGCTCTAAAACCTATGCAATGGATGCGGCGACAATACAGACAATACCGCATCCTTTGCATAAGTTCTTTACATGCGGCCCGTCCGGTTTTTGCCACTTGCGGCAGGCTACTGAACATGCGCAGTGGAAAAAAACGCATGTGGCGGCCGGATGCGGTTTTTGCCGCAGGACGCCGCATGCGGCGTCCATAGGCATGCATTGAAAATCGCGCCGCATCAGCCGGATGTGGCACAATGCGTTTTTTTTTTGCCGGACAAAAAAACGTGCCAGGCAACGTTCCATCCGGCCACCGCATCGGCTAAATCTGCCACATGCGGCAAAAAACGGACGGAACGCAAGCCCATGTGGCACAATACGGCACTAATGTAAGTCTATGCAAAAAAAATGCAACCGGCGGCAAAAAAACCCGGTTGCGTTTTTTCTGCAAAGCTCCGGATTGTGCCGCACAGGAAAAAACGGATGTGTGAAAGCAGCCTTAGAGATGAGCGAACCCAAACTATAAGATTCAGGATTTGTACCGAACATGGACTCTTAAAAAAACAGTAGATGTAGAGACTTGGCACTCAGGATCAATGTGAATAGTGTTTTTTATTGTGAAGAACTTGTAGGACCAGCACAAGCACAGACGTTTCAGTCAAAGACCTTCATCAGTGTGCGTGCAGGGGATCCTCAGAAAGTATAGCAACTTGGCAAACAGCGTAGCTAGGTATGACGCAGTGTCCATTGCTGTCTATGCGGCGTTGGCATTAATGAAGGTCTTTGACTGAAATGTCTGTGCTTGTGCTGGTCCTACAAGTTTTTCACAATAAAAAACACTATTCACATTGATCTCAAGTGCCAAGTTTATACATCTACTTGAGACTGTTTTGGACCCTACGTGAGCACCACCCCAGAAGTGCAGTGTATATCAACTCTCTTAAAAAAAACAGTGTCCAAGTTCAGAGTTGCTGTTGGTATGCCAACTACTCGTTCGAGAAACAGGTTGATCGAGTACGCTTGGTGCTCGGCCCAGTGGAAAACACTTGATGTCTCTGAATGGCTTTCACTGGGGGTAAAAAACAACATTTTCGAATGTACTATGTCTAAAAAAATAAAACAAAAAACTCTGTCCTCACTCCCCTGGAAATGCTCTGCCTATGGCCGAACTGCCTGATCATTGACTTCTAATAGTCAAGTATGCAAAGTTTTTGAGGGAATTTTAAGGGATGACATGCAAAAATATGTTGCAGAAAATAATATAATAACTGACAGACAGCATGGATTCATGAAAGATAAGTCATGTCTAACCAACCTGTTGGGGTTCTATGAGGGGGTAAGTGCAAACCTGGATATTGGTAATGCAGCTGATGTGATTTATTTGGACTTTGCAAAGGCATTTGATACTGTACCACATAATAGCCTTATACTAAAGCTCCAGAAGCAAGGACTAGGGGAAACTATATGCAACTGGGTAAGGAATTGGCTAAAAGATAGGAAACAAAGAGTAGTCATAAATGGAACATTCTCTAAATGGGCCATAGTCAGCAGTGGGGTGCCACAGCGATCTGTGCTAGGACCAATTCTTTTTAATCTCTTTATTAATGACCTTGTGGATGGGATTGATAGTACAGTGTCAGTCTTTGCTGATGACACCAAACTATGTAGGATATTAAAAACTGACCTTGATAGTATAATATTACAAAAAGATCTGGATAAGATGTCAGAATGGGCAGATACTTGGCAAATGAGATTTAATGTTGATAAATGTAAAGTAATGCACCTAGGACGGAGTAATCCTATAACTGCGTATACATTAAATGGAAGTAAACTCGGGACTACAGAACAGGAGAAGGACTTGGGTATTCTCATTACAAATAAGCTGAGCAGCAGCACTCAATGTCAAGCAGCAGCTGCTAAAGCAAACAAGATTCTAGGGTGTATAAAAAGAGAGATTAGATCCCTTGATCCCAACGTATTGTTACCCCTCTAGAAATCACTTGTAAGGCCACATCTGGAATATGGGATTCAGTTTTGGGCTCCACATTTTAAAAAGGACATTCAGAAGTTAGAGTCAGTTCAAAGGCGGCAACTAGACTACTACAAGGAATGGAAGGCCTCCCATATGATGACAGGTTGAAAAGTTAGATATGTTTAGCTTAGAAAAAAGACGTCTCAGAGGAGATCTCATTTATATGTATAAATACATGTGTGGTCAATATAAAGGACTGGCACATGACTTATTTCTTCCGAAGACAATACTAAGGACCAGGGGGCACTCACTGTGAGTGGAAGAAAAGCGATTCCGACAGCTAAATAGGAAAGGGTTCTTTACAGTTAGAGCAGTCAGACTGTGGAATGCCGACCACAAGAGGTAGTAATGGCAGATACTATAACAGCTTTCAAAAAAGGGCTGGATGATTTCCTCAGTACACAACATTGTTGGTTATAAATGACTTTGTGACCAAATGTAGAACTGGTGGAGGAAGGTTGAACTAGATGGACCTAGGTCTTTTTTCAACCTTAGTAACTATGTAACTATGTAATAGAGTTCATGCTCCGGGATTAAGTTCAGGTGAAGTCCGGGTCCCAAACTAAACATTAATTAAAGTCCTGCTGAACCCGGCGAACCCAAATTTCCATGGGTCCACTCATCTCTAGTCCCTGTGGCTCCTATGAACATGCTGAGCTTCACTAAAGAGAAGACCTGTCACCACCTGCCATATTATAATTTGTAGGGATCTCAACATCTTGAACCTTACTGAGAATATACTAACATGTGTCTAGAACATTGTGAATGATTTGTGCACATTTACTGTAGAACAAAATGGGAACTGAATGCATGGAAATGGTGCAAATGAATTGTGGCAGAGTTGAACCAAAGTTTAGCAACTTTTGGCATTTTCACGCCAGGTTCTCACAACCACACTAAAATGGGCAGAATGCAAATGAAAAGAGAAGAAAATCCCACGATCCATTCTTCAGTAAAATTTGATAAATGACATTTACTGTCTGAAACGCGTAAGGTGGGGCTTGAAGCCCGGAACATATACTTTAATCTTTGATGTTTAAATAAATTCTGGATTTTACTGAAGAACGAATCGTGGGATTTTTTTTTTTTTCATTTGCATCACATATTGGTGGAGGCTAGTCACCCATTCCTGATCCATGAAGAGAGTGGTGAACCTACATTTTTTTCAATATTGACTAAAATGGGCAGACTTTGGGTCGGACGGGGGCGTGACACCACACCTTTTCTAAATAATTTCCTTCTACCGGAAATTCTCAACTGGAATAAGATTTGTGTAGAAGTGCATGGAGGTGCTCACCACTTTTCTCATGTGCCTGATCCATTAAGGGGTGCCTTTCAATGAATTAAGAGCCTCTGACTCCGATATGCCCCCTGATCAAGCCCAGAGTGAACACACCGCTCTTGATGACTTAGGGCCACATATGTTTTGTTGCCTTTTACTTTTTTACACTCAACGCTTTCCCTTCATTGTAATTATTTCCCAAATTAGCGAAAACCTGAAAAAATCAACAAAAAATATAAAGCATCAAAAATTTGTCAACTTGATATTAGATCCCACTTAACTGCTTAAGGAGGAAGACACTTTTCATTTCTGGGTTTTATTTTTTCCCTGTTTTTTTCAAATATCCATAACTTTTTAATCTCTGTCAACATAGACATATGAGGGCTTGTTTTTATGTGGAATGAGTTGTAGTTTTGTATGACATATACATACAGTATACAATAAGGGAGAATTATTGATGGCATGTTTGGATGGATATATTGTTTTGATTGCTTCTTATTGTATTTGCTTGTGATGTTGTGGAGACCAAAAAACTCCCAATTCTGGAATTACCATTATGTTTTTTCCTCTTTGAGGTGTATAATTGGTCAAGTTAATTAATTTTATATTTTGTAGATCGCACTTTTAAGGACACTACGAAACCAAATATGTATATAATGTATATATTTTTTAGATTTCCTTATTTTTAACTGAGAAAAAGTGGGGTGATTCAATTTTTTTTATTGTGGTATAAAAATAAATAAAATACTTGGCGTAGGGTTCCCTCATTTTATGATACCCAGCATTCATAAAGCCCACATCTACAGGCTGCAGGGCCCAGCCCTGTGCTTATCTTAGCTCTGTTTCAAAATAAGAGGAACCGCATGTGGCTTTTTTTTTTTTTAATTATGATTTAAATAAATAATTAGAAAAAAACACTGTTCAGTCCCCCACCAATTTTGATACCCAGTTGAGATAAAGCATTGTTCTTAGGCTGCGCTATAATTTCAGATGTAGCAGTGCTGAATCGTCGTGGGACCTTGTGTAGATTACGTCGGACCTGCTGGGAAGTTTTGGAGGTTAATAAAGTGGTGAAAGAGGGTGTTTTTTTTGTCTTTTATTCTAAATAAAGGATTTTTTTTGGTGTTTGTGTTTATTTACTTACAGATTTGTGATGGGGGGTCTCATAGATGCCTGCCATTACTAATCTAGAGCTTAGTGGCAGCTATGGGCTGCGATTAACCTCTTATATTACCCCGATTGCCACAGCACCAGGGCAATCAGGAAGAGTCGGGTAAAGTGCCAGGAATGTCACATCTAATGAACGTGATAATCGTGGGCAGCTGCAGGCTGCTATTTTTAGGCTGCTCTCTCCAGCCTGAGAATATCAGCCCCCAATTTAATTATTTATTTAAATAATAAAAAAAAAAAAAAAAACTACCTGCGTTCCTCCTATTTTGATACACAGCCAAGATAAGTGCACGGCTGGGGGCTGCAGCCTGTAGCCATATGCTTTAACTGTGCTGGATAATAATATAGGGGGACCCTAGACCAAATGTTTTACTTATTTATTTATATGCTACAATAGATGAACGTAGCGTCTGTGATTGGAAGTAATCAGCTGACATGCTGCCCTCACGCTGGGGGCACATCTGACTGCAACCAATCACAGGCGCTAGTGGGCCAGGAAAGCAGTGCGCAACTAGCTGCCCAGGAAGTGAATGCGAGGCCTGCGAGCAGCATACAGCCATGCCGGAACCTTGGTAAGTACAGCGCGCTTGCTCCTATTCCCCTATCCCTTCTATCAACATTTTTTAATCGCCGGATTCTGGTCCCAATAAACTTATATGGGGATCGTATTCCGGCCCAGAATTGGATTTTCGAAACCGGATCACCACGATCAGCCGGTCTTGGTTATCTGTGAATCCGCTCATCATTATTCACATGTAGATCAGTGCTCAATTACTGGCCTGTTAATAGGTGTCTCAACAGCATCGAGTTTACACAGGATGATGTGCTGCTAATAATTTTTCCTGCTATTGATCTCATTTCCTTATTAACAAACATTTTGATAGATTGCCGAGTGATTGACAGCAGGTTTACCAAAATTGAAAAGTCTGTTGTTACTGTATAAATGCCCATTCAACAATTCTTGGTCCATTTAAATGCCCCTTTACTCCAATCCTTCTGCTCACCCTTTTTTAAATTACAGAGAGTAAAATTAAAGAAAGATAGAACAAAGCAGAATATGACCTTAAGATGGCCTTAAACTGATTGGAACTATACAAATACATAGGTCAACAAATTAGCTACATAGACAAAATGATGGGATAGTTTTTAAATAAGCTTTCCTGTGAATATTTTATTTTTCATTAAATGCGATTGTGAATATATATATATATATTATATATATATAAAAATATACTCACTTAGCGCAGCTCTCTCTGGTATCCAGCTCTGTTCTGCTCCTCTTCTCAGTGACGCACCCGCTCTGCAGACTCCACAGGTCACGTTGTGCTCTGTGTGACCCGAAAGTAGCTTTTACAATGTAAGTCTATGGAGTGTCATAATGATGCACCATAGACTTACATTGTAAATATCATTCAGCTCGTATATTGAGCACAAAGTGATCCGGATAGTGAGAGTTGCGGTGATGTCACTGAGAAGAGCAGCAGAATGGTGCTGGATTCTGGAGAAGATGCACATGACATAACTGCCGACTTGTGAATCCTCAAATCACACGTACTACGCGTTGTGAGGATTCTCTGCACCAGGAATGACAGTCACATGACTGCAAGAATGCAATATGTATACTCATGGCCAGAATTCGACTGGACTGTTTCCCAGCTCGCTCATTGCAAGAGTATTCTGGGACGCCAGAGACAGTCTACTTGGATTTTAGCCGGGAGTATGCATAGTGCTTATTTGCAGTCTGAGGATTCACAAGTCTGCAGTCGCATAGAGTGACACAGAGTTGTCGTTTCAGACCAGCAACTCTTTTAATAAAAAAAAATATATATTCGTGGGATTGCTTCTTTAATGAAAAATAATTACATGTTGCTTCATTTTTTATTTTGTTGCTATAAATGTACTTACCTTTTTAATAATGGAAGGAAAGGGGCTATGTGTGCCTATTTAATAACTGAACTTATTTTATATCCCTTACAGATAAGGGTGAGGTATGGCATAGAAGCACTGAGACTCAGCACTGCCTAGTGTAGGAATAAGCTGCCGATGCTCAGATGATTTAAAGGGACCCTGTCAGCAGGTTTTTCATATGTATTCTGAAGACAGCATGCTGTAAGAGTTATAACAGAGAATTCTACCCTGCATCTTTTATCACAAAGTTTGTTTTTGTTAACCTGCAATGTTAGCTTACGCTTCCTAGCTTTATCATTAGTGGGACCCAGCAGCAAGTGATCTCAGGTCCAACTCCGTCCCCTTCTATGATCAGCAGCTTCACAATTTCTAGAAATGTACACTAAAAGCCTAGTGTGGGCAGGGGCAGCTGTATGGGCTCTGCTACATAGCTAAATCTAAAATCTTTGATTGCATCAGAACGGCTGCCGCCAGTAACCTAAGTGATACACTGTTGGATTCAGAATCTCCTTTTCTACATCATGCTGCTCTCAGACGAGGTAGCAAAAACCTGCTGACAGATTCCCTTTAAACACATATTACTTGGGGTTAAGAAGACTACTCCTGTACCAAAACAATGTAGTGAATGTAAAATAGAGATTTTTTTTTTATTTCTACTTTATTTGTAAACAAATAATTCCATTATTGGACACTCTTTAATGAAGCACGTAGAGGATAATTTTCCTCTGTGGCACTGGAAGAATGCAGGGGTACAGAAGCTCATCCGATCCAGCTATACGGCCTGCTTTAGAGCAGTGCTTACAAGATCTAAAGAAAAGCGCTTGTAAGCACTGTGTTCCTTGCCTAGGAAACTGACCACCTCTGGTAGACTGCAACGGCCAGTAATCGAGGCAACAACAATGTTATTAAAAGTCATCTCCATTCTCATGAACGGAAAGCTTTTTAATTGCAAGTAAAATGTAATGTTCTTTGTTTTTACAGGCAGTCCAAACTTTTACCCATTTCTGATCAATGGACAACATCTTTAAGCATTAAGAGTACTCAATGAGGTTTTGACATACTGTGCTAATTTTTGCATAATTTTCAAAGGCTTATTCAAGTTAGTCCGGGGATAGAACATATATTTTTTGGGGGGTGATTAGGGAGCTACATATTTTGGCTAGGAATAGGGGAGCTCACCAACGTGGCGGGAAACGCCGTGGATTTCTCGGAAGGGAAAATATGTTTTACAGTTACATGCTTTTTGTTGTATTTGTTATATTTGCAAGGTGGGGAAAGGGAGTGTCGATTTTGTGGTACCAACTGTGATTCTAGTGTCGAACATCTCGTCTTCCTTGATGCAGGGGCCCATAGGGGAGGGAGTAGTAAAAGCAGAATACACAGGTTAACATGATACAGATAACTACGTGGAATGTTAAAGGGCTGAGATCACCTAACAAACGAGCAATGATATTGAGACATCTGAAAAGACTAAAGACAGACATTGCCTTATTACAGGAAACCCACTTGGGGGGGGAGGACTTTTTCCGCATGAAGAAACATTGGGTGGGCACCGTTTACGGGGCAGCGGCACAAGGTAGAAAAGCGGGCACTATGATTCTAATAAATAAACAATTCAGTCATGAGGTAGTGGCACATGAGGCAGACGACCATGGAAGGTGGCAGCACTTAACAATCGTTAGTCCAGCGGGTAAACTCAGTATTTATAATGTCTATGGCCCAAATTCACAACAAATCACATTCCATGATGACATAAAGGCCACCATATTAGCAGATGGGGAGGCTAACATTATAGTGGGAGGCGATTTTAACACTGTCCCAGACTCAGCTGAAGATAGGAGGAGGGGCGAGGAGGGGACAGCTAATGTGGGCAGGAGTTTAGACAATAGGGATGTAACATTAGAAGACGTAGGACTGAAAGACATCTGGAGACTAACTCACCCACATGACAGAGAGTATACACACTTCTCTCACCCTCATGATAGCTGGTCACGTATTGATCAGTTCTGGATCTCGCAAGACTTACTGAGTGGAACGCAAGATTGTGTGATAGAGAATATGGTGATCTCTGATCATAGTCCGGTGAGATTGGGCATTAGAGAGAAATTCAGGAGAGGTACAGATATCATATGGAGATTCCCATCGTTCCTTCTCAGGCAAGATAATTTCCACAAGGTGCTACAGGAGTGGTGGGGAGAATTCGCAGAGGACAATAAGGAACATAGAGAGTCCCCAGTGATATTTTGGGAAACGGCAAAAGCGGTCCTAAGGGGCCGTCTGGTGGGGTACGCAGCCATGATCAAACGGAAAACCAATGAGAATTATAATTTCCATAGTGAAGCAGTACGGGTAGCATATACAAATTATGTGACAAATAGATCTCCCATGACAAAAGGCAGATGGCTGGAGGCAAAAGAGGGATTTGACGAATGGGCCAAAAAAAAGGAACAACTATTCTGGTCGCACAAGGAGGTTGACTTACATAGGTTTGGCAACAAGGCGGGAAGGATGTTGGCCAATCTGGCAAGGGGCAGCAGAAAGATGACAGTGATCTCTAAACTGAAAACAAAGGGGGGAGAGGTGACTACGGATCCTAAGGACATTAATAAACTGTTGGGAGATTACTATAGAAAACTATATGGGTCAGGGAATAACGACATGACTGATGAGGCAGAGTGGCTAAGACAAGCCCAAATGCCTAGCTTGACGGAGGAAGATTTGAGTGCCTTAAACGCAGATATCACAGTAGAGGAGGTGACGAGAACAATTGGGGAGCTTAACACCAACAAGGCACCGGGACCTGACGGTTTCAATAGTGAATTCTATAAGGCTCTGAAGGATCTGATCTCGCCGGATCTAACCTCAGTCTTTAATGCTTTCCTGGGAGGGGCGGAAATACCCAAAAATTCCAACATAGCATATATTAAATTACTCCCCAAGGGAACCAAGGACCTGGATGATCCCTCTAGTTATAGACCTATATCGCTCATAAATCAGGATTTAAAAATTATGTCCAAGATCATGGCTAATAGACTGGCCGAGATCTTACCTAGGATCATTACGAATCACCAGGTGGGGTTTATTAAGGGGAGAAATGCCGTTACCAATATCCGAAAGACAATTCTAGTGGTAGACGCGGTTAGACTGGGTCTCACTGAGGGAGGGGCTAGACCTGCCCTAGTTACACTTGACGCAGAAAAAGCGTTTGATAATGTAAATTGGGGGTGGTTAGACAGGGTAATGGAGGCCATAGGGATTGTAGGCAAGATGAGACTTTACATTAGAAACCTTTATGCCAACTCGGGAGCTAGGGTTCACACTCCGGGCTTTCTATCAGACGTGTTCCCTTTGATGAAGGGAACAAGACAGGGCTGCCCATTATCTCCTCTTTTATTCAACCTGGCAATCGAGCCGTTGTCAAGAATACTACAGGGACAAAATAGCTTTAAAGGAATCAAGATAAGGGGTTCAGAAGTAAAGACAGCGCTTTTTGCTGATGACATCATACTTTATATGGGGGACCCCGGTGCGGATTTGCCACAGACTCTTGCCTTGATTGAAAAATTTGGCTCATTCTCCGGTTTCAAACTGAACAAAAAAAAATGCGAGATCATGTTCCTAAAGGGGCATCATGGGACAATGGGGGGACAAATAAGGGATGGCTGTCTATGTGGAATTCCTATAGCACAATCTTCAATTAAATACCTGGGAGTGCATATAGGAAGATCGGTGGAAACAATCTATAACTTGAATTATGGACCGCTAATCAGGAAAATTATAGTTCAATTAAAGGGATGGAAAGGTCTGCCACTTCCATTACTGGCAAGATGTCACCTGATAAAAATGATGAGCTTTCCTAGGCTGCTGTATCCCTTCCAGACAATCCCGCTATTGCTAAAACTAAAGGATGTGAATAAGCTCAACTCCGCGTATACAGAATTTCTGTGGAGGGGAAGGAAACCCAGAATAAAGCTGCGTACGCTGATGAAGTCAGCAGAGGAGGGAGGTCTAAACTTTCCAGATGTCCAAGGGTATAATCTTGTATGTATCATGAGGCATGTAATTGATTGGGTGAGAGGAACGAGTAGGCACTCAGATCATGCGATGGAAACTAAATATGCGTCACCGTGGGATCTGACGTCCATTCTGCACTCCCCACTATCCAGGGTTGAAGGGCACATAAGGAACTCAATTATATTCCGAGACACCATGCTAACATGGAAGTCGGTAAGGAAAAAACTGGGGCTCTCATGGAAAGTGTCCAAGTACTTGAACCCCTGGGCATTCCCAAATTTTCCCCTGGGACGAGAAAACAAGCTATTTACTAGATGGAAAGAGAGGGGAGTCAGGAGAATGATAGATGTTATGAATGTGGAGGACAGGAGGTGGATGACAGGTCGGGAAGTGCTGGATAAGTACAACCTTAATAGCTCACATGTCATCCAGTATGAACAATTGAAACATGGAATAATAGGAGACCTGGGTGTGGTTGGAAGAGAGCTGAACAGAAGTTCGATTGATGAGTTACTGGAATGTGATGTAACAAGTATAAATGTCTCTAAAATTTATCGATCGCTAAGGGGGGTGCTTATCTCTCGGGAGGATAGTCGGACTTTAAAAGCGTGGGGGAAACAATTGGGAAGGGAAGAAGTGGTGGATGATATACTGAGAGGATGGGTACAAGTGCGGAAACATATTACCAATGAGAGATGGAGAGACACTCAATTCAGAATTCTACATAGGGCCATTATAGGTTTCAACATACCAGGTAGGGATAGGTGGTGTCCTAAGTGTCAAAAAGAAAAAACGGATATGCTGCATGGGCTATGGGAATGTGAGACAATCGCTAGGTTCTGGAACCAAGTCAGACTATTTGCCCAGTCAACATGGGGAATTTTCAGCAAACTAGACTTAATGGTGTGGATTTTCCACTCCTTTGAGGGAGGAGTAGGAGGAGGACCGAGCACGCAGGAAAAGAGGAAATACGCAATAATGCATGACATAGCCTTGATAGCTAAGCGTTGCATCTTAAAACACTGGATTCAAAGGGAGGGCCCATCCATAAAGGAGGTTGTGGGCGAACTACACAACCTTCTGAAGTGGGAAAAACTAGAAGCGGAGAGGGATAAAGATGGGTTGACAGCCAAGTTTTTTGTGAGATGGAGACATTTTATTGAAAGCCAATTCACACAGGGAGAAATAATTAACCTGATGGCACCTTTTGTTCACTCGGAGTGGTATATCCTGAGCGATATCCAGGACAGCCTGGGTAAACTGAGAATCACCTAGGAGGGGGCTCTGGCGGGAGGGGGAGACGAGACGGTTGGGAATACCAAGACACGCTAGCAAAATTGAAATCATTCAGGGACGACACAGAGATTTAACGAATTGTATTGCATATGTTATATTATATTTCATTACCTATGTTTTGGTTTAATGTTACTGTATACTATCTTAAATCGAACAGCAACATGGAACTCCAAATTGGGGTATCACCCACCTCTATGTCACATTTTGTCAGACGAATGTTCTTCTTTTGCAATGATACTTGTCATGTTTTTACAAATTTGAAAAATCAATAAAAAACGTTTTGGAAAAAAAGAGTACTCAAAAGAAAAAAGTGTTATCTCAATACAGGGACAAACAAGACAGTGTAGGAAATTCAACAATTATCCCAATGTATCATTTTTTTCCGAAGTGTTTTTTCAAGGCTAGGGTTTGTGGGCGACAACGTGCAGGTAGAGTGACATATATTTGGAAATGACTGTGCCCGGTACTGAAGATCACACCAAAACAGCTGCAATCATGTGCCGGGCACTGTTCCGGGTAAACACTGAAGGGTCAGGGTAGTTATTGGAGGGCCTTGTCCCTTCATTCAGCCAATCAAGGCAGACATTGAAACTCAGACCACCGCCAATCATATATTTATAGCATAAACATATGTCATCAACAGTACAATTTCTGAAAACCGCTTTAAAGGGAATTTGTCAGCAGGTTTTTGCTATGGAATCTGATAGTGTCATAATGTAGACACAGAAACCCTAACTTCAGCTTTGTGTCACTTACACAGCTGCTTGGTGACGTTTTGATAGAATTCCTGTTTTGTTCCAGATGTAGCAGAGCTAAAACTTCTGGGCTGTGAATAATCCCACCCACACCACTGATTGTCAGCTTCCTGTGTACACTGTGCAATGTCTGCAACCTGCCAATCAGTGATGGAGGCAAGTTTACACAGATTAGCCTGACTGCTGTACATGTGAGAACTAGTCCTCTAGTGATAATCTCCTGCTGATAAACCACTGACTGTTTTGAAACTACAGCACACAGCTTAATAAGTGACTCATCTCTGGAATCAGGCTCTCTGTCATCACGTTATTCTGCTCTCAGATTAAATACAAAAAATCTGCTGACAGATTAAAAGTCAGAACATAAAATAATTATTATTATGATATCTTATTTCATGGAACTTTTTGTTAATTGCCAGATAAACAAAACAGTGGTAAATATTACAACAAAGGTGTAACATTTTCCTAATTTATATATATCTATAAAAAAAAAAAATCAGGGCATCCAGATCATATTAACATTAGAATAATTTACAGCAATTTCTTTTTTTACCTGTTAAATTCAAGAGATGTTTCACAATGTAAAGAATAAAAAAAAACTATATATACAACACAAGTTACCAAAAAGATGGCATGAGCGTATCAAGCATGTCACAGTGACTATAAAAACACCCTGATTTATATAAAAAAAAACAAAACAAAAAAACCCCTATCCTTTATCAACACTGTTGGTTTGCTCTCATATTACTTTACATTTGTCATTTCAGTATTTCCAAAATTTTTGAATTTGAATTAATAACTCCAGATGGCAACATCTTAGAAAGAACGCATTTTCATTTTATTTTCAGTGGGTACAAAAAAAACCACATTATTTTTATTTTATTTTTTTTTACACAGAACAAGATTATAAATAATGTCTGGAACAGGAGTGACCCGTAGTCTGATGAGAATCTACACATCTAACTGGATAATTATATTTTCTGGTGGTTCAGACAAAATGAATTACATGTGTGTGTGTGTACACTTCTGTGTGGGAGAATGAAAATTGAAGAAATTGACCCACAATTTAAAAATAAAAAAAATAAAAAATTGTTTCAATACATTGATGACGTTTTTTTTTTAATTATTGCAATGAACAGTTCCCTAAGATGAATAAAAAAAAAAGAATTGTTTTGTACTCTATTCAATTTACATCAGTTAAAAAGCAAGCATGTCATCGTTTTTTTTCTTTATTTCAAAGAAAAAAAATTAAATATTTTTTTATTTTTCACAGGATTTACATGATTATTATTTCTTTTGTTTTATCACAGTTATTCTTAAAAGAGATCTATTTTTCGACAACTGGAGCTTCATCCTTTATATGCATGGAGTTTTGTTTTTGTTTTCTCAATATACTTGGTTAGTAATTTCATTGAATTCTATAGCTATTTTTCCTTCTTTGTTAGAACAGAAGTATTGTCCATTCTGATCCCACACTTCACAGTTTAATAAGCTAAATGACAAGTCTGTTTTAATAGTCCCTTCAAGATAAATTTGTTGCTGCTAATATACTCTTTCCCACCCCTCCCCCCACCAATAAAACTAAATTATGCATTTTCCTGATATAAAATCTGAGTTTGGGTTTCCGAGCAGAGCTCATGCACACATTGTTGCTGATGATGTTTGGCGCTTTTGGACGTACTTCCCGGTCTCAGCAATATTTCTAGGTCTTCAGTGATTTTTCCATGATGTGGCTCACAGTCTGTGCTGTATTTCACTCAACCAACAGTGTATAATTAAGGCACTCAATAAATTATTTGGTTTTTATGGTAGGTCCGATGCAATTACAGCCAGTCCTGAACTTTGTCTAATTGCAGTCCCAGTGTGTACGGCCTTCGGGCAGTCGGGAGTCAAGACGCGGCCATTTTCTCCTACGCTCCCCGTAATGGATAATCTGGCTTTGTTTCGTATGGCTTCAGAAAAGGTCAGCTGAGTGATAAAAGAATGGATAATAAAGGAGAGAATTACTATATCTGATTTGTCTCCATAGAATACCACAGATATACATCCATAGATTATATTTATACTAGACATCTGCATTTTCATATTAGATTGGTTGTTTTTTTTTTAACTTCTGAGATTGAAATTTAGAATTTTACTACAATTTTATCGATGAAATAATTTATCATTGGAAATTTGTTTAGTTTTTATGTTTGTATTAATTAACTATCTAATTGCCTAAAATGGTAAATGGGATAATTTAATGATAATTAAAGAGAATAATTTGTAATTTAATGATAATTAAAGAGAATAATTTGTACATAACAAACCATTGCATCCTATTTCTATTATGTCTATGCCGGGCACAAACTTGATTGCCACATGTCAATGATAACCGGACAGAAACACTCTGCATGCAGACCTTCTCTCTCTCCATCAAGAAGATTTTTGATGGCAAAACTAATAGCACCAGAAGTAAAAATGACTACATAAAAAACTATGGGTTCAGTTTAAAGACCTGACACTTGCTCAAAAACTTTGCATTAAATACCTTGTAAAAATCCCTGTGTTCCCCTGATTCTGCCCCTTTTTTCCATTTTGCAATGTGTTGCTCCATTGCAGAGATACTCCCATTTGTTTCTTCTTGTGTCACTAGGTGGTTTTTGCAAGCATTGCTGACTGTCATATCAGTATCAGGATCTGTGGAAACTCCAGATTCCTGTACTCTAATTTCTAACTTCTCTGATGTCAGTGCAGGGAGACTCAGGCGTCAACCCACAGACTTGTAACTCATAGGCAGGCTATCAAGAGTTAATCTCTGCTAGTCTGCTTCTTAGTCTCCTTTAGTCATATGTTATGGGAATCCAAAGAATGATCAGCACCCTACCCCACTTATTGTGGTTCAAATGGAACAAATAAATCAGAATAAAGAAAAAATAACTCAACAGACCAGTATAGATAAGCTATAGCTGGCACTAAAGGAAGTGTCCACTCAGCATATATAGGAGGGGAGTGAAGGTGATTGGCTCTCCCATAGCATGTAGAAAGAAATCCCAGCACTTACATACATTTTTTTTTTTGCTTGACCCTTTAGTCATAATTTCTAAACGTTTCAGTACATCCAAAGCTTTCAACAGCAGACTGAAACATTCGGAAACTGTGAATAAAGGATCAAGCAAGAAATAATTCATGTGGGTGCCAGGATTTCTTTCTACATGCTACTGGAGAACCAGTCACATTCACTACTCTCCTATATTTGCTGCCTGGACACTTCCATTAGTGCCAGCTATAGCTTGTCTATACTGGTCTGTTGAGGTGGATTGAGCCAGACTTACTAGAGGTTGTTGTGCACTATTGTTGTGAGCAGTTGTGGTATTAACCCTTGTGGTCCCTTTGTTGCTGCCCTGCTTCTCTTCCTTTTCTCTTTAGCATCCTACTGTGTGTTCCTGAGAGTTTGCAGTGTGTTTGAGTCTCTGTTTTCCTTGTCGGTCATAATCTGTATTTCCATCACACTCCTGTCCCTTTCTTCTTTGGGGGGGGAGAGATTTGCTCTGATCAGGAGTATAGCAAGGCATGAGATTCAGGCAACTCCACCAGTAAGGGTAACCCTGAGGACAGGGATAGCCTAGGGTCCCCTAGCGTAAGGGACAATATGGAAATCCCTTGCTATCCTAAAATTACATTGTGACATCTAGAGCGCAGCATGTTAAATCTCTGCATGTAGTGTAACTGGGCATTTTATTCAGAATCTTCTCTGGGGGGGTGTGCTTTCATCTGTCCTTCCTAGACGCTGCAAATCACAGAGACGGCTAGATCAGATGCTGAGCTATGAGGGATAGGTGAAAGTGAACGTCACCAGAAAAGACTCTGAAGAAATTTCCAGTTGCAATACATGCAGAGATTTCACATATTGTGCTTCAAAAGCAATAACTGTTAATATCTCTGAAATGGACTTACGCAATACAACAAGGAAAGGAAATGGCAGAATCAGAGAACCACAGGGATTTTTACAAGTTACTTAACTCAATTATTTTAAGCAAGTGACAGGTCCTATTTAATCATCCGCTTCTCTCCATCATTTTATATGTGTCATGTATGCAAATTTGTGGTTTCCAGTTTGTAATTTTGACCTCCATGGAAGGGGGAATGGATAGGGAGAGCTTATTCTGCCTGCCCTAATTTCACCAGTTGTATAAAACAACTATGAGTCTTTCAAGTGGAAACTGCTACAGAAAAATGTGCTTTGTGGTGTGAGCATTGTTGGCTGAGGCCCCGCCCTTTCTGGTCACATAGGTATGACCTCACACAGGTCCTGCAAGGGAAAAAGTGAATCGTTTGTATAATACTAATGCTAATTCTAACAGGGGAGTGGATAACTCTGAATACCCCCCAGATATTATCTGATCCTCAGCTGCTGTCACTCAAGCAGCTGCCGATTTTATAAACTTTACTTTCTTAGGTTTCAAAACCTAAACATCCGAGGAATGTATAGAATCAGCCTGATAGTGCCAGTATAGAACTGGCTTTAAGTTATTTACGAAAATCCTGATGAATGGTTCCCTTTATCATGAAAATTTCTCTATTAGCTTAATTTACTGTTACAGTAATCAAAAATCTGGGCAGGTCCTATTTTAGAATATAGTTTATAATTTTTTATTTATTTATTTTTTTAAATACTTACAAATTAACAGGTGAAAAGCACTATTCTCAATTTTATCACAGTTTTTTTGTTTGCCATGAGAAAGAAAATGTAAAATTATATAAAAAACATGACATAAAATGAAACACTTAGTAAGATGTCAAGCCGACTTCTAATCATGTAATTGAACTACTTTTTCTTATTTCAATATCATAAAAATACAAATAGCTATATTCTTTTGACTAAGCAAACATACTATATTATACATTTTCTCTGTTTGGTTTAGCTTTTTTTTTTTAATTTATTTATTTTTTTTACTTTGCATTTTTGATCATTTCCAGTGTATTGTACTGTATTTAATTACATCATAATTTTTTTGTACTTATATAGTCTAATTATTGTTACAAAATTATATTTACTGAGAGACATAGTACTATATGTCCTAATCAAATTCAGAAACATTATGTGTATGCTCTTGTATCACATATCTACATTAAAAGGTTTTTGAGCAGGTATACATAGCCACAGAACAACTGAATAATTTTGTCTAAAACACAATACATACATCAATAAAATAAAATCTGAAAGAATATTATGAGCAATAAAATGGAATTAAGATAAGTTAATGAATGTAATGTAAATGTTCAAAAACTACAATATCAAATATCAGAATGATATCTATAATATAAACAAATAAAGCTGTTGGGTCATTGACTACAGATGCCTTGAAATGCTCTAGAACATGACTAACTGGTTGACTAATGTGATCTTCTGCCGCTACGGTAAACTATTTCAACAGTTGCCATATGCAAACCACAAATTATACATTCATAAAAATCAACAACAAAAAGTAAATATCGACTCTGGGAGTAAAATACTTTGTAGTGAAGGATATTAGTTTTCTTCATCGGAAGTCATTCTTTATAAAAGAGAACTTGCCATGTCCCCAAAAATGGGAAAACTGACTCCTCCCTTCGAACAGAGGCAAACACCAACATGTGCTGATTCACACGCAGTAGACCAGCAATAGGAGACGCATAGGCAATCTAGTTTTGAATTTCTGCTTCCCCTTACTTACTAGACCTCCTCTGTATAAGCCATATTATGAGATAATCTATAAGGGGTAAAGTTTTGTTTTTGTAGAGTGTGTCAAGATGGGGTAAGGAGACTTATACGTAGTGATGGTTGGACTCGCAGATAACTGGGACCGATGGACCTATACAGATTGAAAATAAATCCGGTACGGAGACGGATGCTGGTCTCCATAAAAGTCTATGGGGACCAGAATCCAGGGATTGAAAATAGTGACAAAAGGGATGGGGCGATAAGAGCAAGCAAGCTGTACTTACTGTGGCTCCGACGTGGCTGTAATTGCTTCCAGGCCACTCATTCACTTCCGGGGCCACTCACTTCTTTACTACATATGCACTGCTTTCCTATCCCACCGGTATTTGTGATTGGTTGCCGTCAGATTCACCCCCACCCTGAGTGACAGCATGTCTGATGCTTCCAATCACAGACACGGTCTGTGGGTCTACAGTATATCGTAAATTCACTGGCTAATGTGAACAACTAATAAAATGTAACCTTTAATATTCACATTGAAATTTTGCACTACCAATTCACTTCAATTCTGATGCCTGAGTCCAATATACTTAAAGTATCGGGCTCAAATACTGGATTTTTAAAATTATTTTTTTGGACCCTATTGAAGTAACCAACTTCATATTATTGTGGGCTCTTGAGGTGGAGGAGATTCTATCTATCTAGGTAGGAGATTTAAAAAGGCAGGGTGAGAGACTGCCCTCCATGCCTGAGTGTTAATAGTGTAGATCACATAATATACTTGCAGTAGAGGTGACAGTGGAGAGTGTTAGAGGATTCAAAAAATGAGTGCCATTGTACATCAGTGAGTAATATCATAAACACTGTATACCCCTTTTCTGAGAGGCTTAATGGAGAAAAGGGGAGCAGGCACTGGTTACTTTAAAATTATGTGGAATATATGATTAAGATAAGAGCCCACAATAATATGAAGTTGATTACTTCAATAGGGTCCAAAAAATAATTTAAAAAATCCAGTATTTGAGCCCGATACTTTGAGTATATTGAACTCAGATAGGCTTCTGAATTGATGTGAATTGGTCGTGCAAAATTTTAATGTAAAAGTTATTAGCCAGTGAATTTATTATAATTAGTGGACAAGGTAGTCAGGTCAATACAGTGAATCTACAGTATATCGTACAGTAAAAATAAAGTGCTGGGATTGTCACATCTAATAGATGCGACAATTCTGGTCAGCTGCAGGCTGCTATTTTTAGGCTGCTGGGGCTCAATAAACATGGGTCTCCCCAGCCTGAGAATACCATCCCCCAGCCGTCTGTCTTTATCTTGGCTGGGTATCAAAATTGGGGGTGACCATATGCTTTTTTAAATAAATTATTTATTTAAATAATTAAAAACATTTTGATTTATTTTGATACACAGCCAAGCTAAGCACACAGCTGGGGGCTGCGGCCTGTAGCCGTATGGTTTATCTGTGCTGGGTATCATAATATGGGGGGACCCGATGCCAATTTTAGTATTTATTTTTATAGTACAATATAGACCCACAGACAGCGCTTGTGATTGGTTACAGTCAAACGCTGTCATACAGGCTGGGGGCGCATCTGACTGCAACTAATCACAGACGCTGGTGGGTGGGTAATGCAGTGACTTTTCAATGATGTTAATAAGTGGTCCCGAAAGTGAAAGAGAGGCCCGAAAGTAGTTAAAGCCACGCCGGAGACTTGGTAACAATTGAAGCGCTTCCTTCATTCTTATTTTCTTTAATTTTCCTTTTTTTTATTTCCCGAGTTGTCAAATTTGGATCATTAGCTGGAATGCCGGGCCCGGGTACGGCACTCAGGTACGTTTGAAACAGCATGAATCCAGACTTTTACAGTTCGGGTCCGCCCATCACTATTTATAAATCATGCAATGCTCCTTTGATAATTTATACTATATGTGCAAATAACAACTTGAACACTAATGCTACCTTTTGGAAGTAGCTATCCTAAAAGTCAATATTGATCTTTTAAAGGGTTTTGACACATATAAGAGGGTAAAGGCCCCTTCACACACAGAGATAAATCTTTGGCAGATCTGTGGTTGCAGTGAAATCATGGACATATTGTTCCATTTGTACACAGCCACAAACCTGGCACTGATTGTCCACAATTTCACTGCAACCACAGATCTACCACAGATCTACCACAGATCTACCACAGATCTACCACAGATCTACCACAGATCTACCACAGATCTACCACAGATCTACCACAGATCTACCACAGATTTATCTGTGTGTGTGACAGGGCCTAAGAAACCAAACAAGATACTCCATTTGCAGAGTGTGTTTTCCTTGTTTGCCCCCCATCAGTACAAAGGTAGGCAAACTGAAGAGGCTCGTGACATGAGCTCCAAATTCTCCTGCTTTGGAAATATGCAATGTTTTAATTGCCTCTTATTGCAATTTATTATAATGTTGCAGCAGCCAAAAAAAACATAATTCTGGCTTTTTGATTATTTTTTCATAACGCTGTTTGCCGATCAGATTAATTTATTTAATATTTTGATAGATCAGACACTTCTGAAAGAAGCGATACCAAATATGGATATATATTTGTATTATTTTATTATCTTCAATGGGGCAAAATGGGGGTGATTTGAACTTTTTTTTTTCATATTGTTATAAAACTTTTTTTTCTCACTTTTAATTGTATTTACTGGTCTACTTAGTAGACTTTTAGCTGCGATCATCCAATCACTTGTGTTATACAGAGCAGTGCTTCAGATCTGCCGACATGTGCAAGGAAAGATGCGAGCTCAGCATGTGAGCCTGCATCAAAGGCAGGGACGTGACCTTGGATGTACCAATATGTCCAAGGCCGTGAAGGGGTTACTAAAGTTAGGAACAATGCTCTGTGATCAGGGAGATTGCAGGAATAAAGGTATGGCTGTAGTTTAACTTTTTTGAACACATGCCTGTCTGTATTAACAACAGTAGACAAACAGTATAGCGTTTTTCGATGGATTGCTTTACACATTTTTGTGAAAGGACAGTTTTAAACTAAAACCTGCAGAAGGTAAAAAGAAAAAATAATTGAAGACCTCTGCAGGTCAACATAGGATGCCTTCCCAGCCGTAGATGCTTGGTTAGCTGAAGCATCTGAGGAGTATAGGCTGCAATTGGAGCCTTCTATTCAATTTGTGAATACTGCGCACAAGTATCAGCTCCAAGTTATAATGAATATTAATACATCATCCATAAAAAGTCTATCGGGGCATAGAGTAAAGGTGCAATGTAACAAAGGTATTCTCCTCTAAAAGTGTAATTATATGGGAGAACACATGTAATAGTGTTGAATGCTCTGGTCTATCTTTCAGTAGTAAGCAGCCATAAGGATTTCTGATGACACCATACAGTACCCAGGCAAATAACTCTTCTGCAGATATGGACCTTCTACTGATCACCTCTTTTAAGTCATTACAGTCTAAAGAAATAGTACTGTAAGGGTGGCTCACTTTTTTGAGTGATCTATATTAAGCACTGTGCCCAAAAACTGCCCTGAAGAAGCCATTGTGTATTATGGAGAAGATGGAGCTACTTTGGATTCCGCCTCCATTCCGGCAATGTCTCTCTCTTTTGGTGGAAATAAACCTATAGTCTATCATGCCAAAAGATGGACACTGCTGGAGTAGATGTCAAATGGAGTACAAATTAATCCACATGCACTTTATACTAATTGGCTCTGTCAAAACGAGTTCAATTTGAATCCTGCATTTTGGGAATTTAGATGGAAACGCCAAACGTAAGTCCTCATCGTAGAGCGTAGAGCACTAGATAAAAATGAAATCGTTTAATCAGTATCTAAAGTACTTAGGTCTATCTAAATGTAGAATTTACTCGGTAAGCTGAGATGATCCTGTCATTAACACTGTTTAATCACCTTTTTTTGGTCTACAAATTGTGAAGGAGATTGTACTTTCCATGCTATGTTAAATGTGTAAGATGCACAATACAAATAATTTTACATCTTTTAAAGTTTATTATGAAAAACATTATGGTAAAAAAATAATACATGCACTGACCCGATATGACTATGAAGATGTAACCAAATTAGACTCCACCAATCTGTCTGCATCTTCCAAGCAATTTGATCAAAATGTTTGGGTCAAGCATCACAGCACATACTCATGATCAAGCAGTCATGGTGGAAAAAGTGGGCTGCCGGGTGCGCAATTTAACAAAAGCTGAAATGTCTCAATGATTGTAAACTTTTCAAAAACCAACATACTTTTACAGTAATGTATACTGAAGGAGAATAGCCCTGTTTTTGATGATCTGCAACAACCTTGCACTTTCTTCACCTAGAACGTAAAACAAAATAACATAACGCTTAAGGTAAAGAATCACAATGATTTGTTGCAGAATGGAAACGAACGCCAAAGTTAAAAAACAAAAAAAATAAATAAAAAATAAATAAAAAAATTGATACTGAAGTCTAGGTCACCTCACTATTAGTCAATCTCTTTGTAGCTAATCCCCAGTGCATGCAGCCATAATGCATGCAGAGAAACCTTCCTGGTGGTTCATTAGCAATTAGTGAGATGACTTCAAGCCATGGCTGTGCTTCAGTAATAATACAGCTTCTTAATAACGCGCTAAGCTGTCTTTGTATTAGCTCTCTTAGTGCGTGAAGGCAAAAGGTATAATAAATATAGCAATGGTAAAGCAAGATGATGGTGAAAAATGAGAGGGTTTACTTTCAATTTTTGAAATTTGACCTTTTGATTTTTGAAAAATAAAAAGAGTATAAATAATGTTATCACAAAATGAAAAACTAAATAAACATTAGCTATTAGGTAGCACCAAATTTAATTTTTTTTGTGCCAAAAACCTTGACTAAAAGAGAAGCAGTTATATACTGTATACTGTTCTATTAATTCGTAAATGAACGAACACCTCAAAAGCCATGATAATGTCAAATCTTTAATCCTTACTGGTTCCGAGTGTTCAGATGACCTATTAAATGCCAAAAGCTTGACCAGATCAAACATTTTTCCAGACAATGATGCCAATAACCTATTAGACTATATCTTTCACATCATCCTACACCTTTACTCCTTCACAATTATTCCTTAGCACCTTATTATCAAAAATAAATGTTAATCACCACCTGCCATTCTCATTAACAATAAAAAAAAAACAACTAGAAAAAAAATTAAAGAAATTTAGCTGACTTTTGAAAAATGTTTCATTGGTCTAATCTTATTTAGCCACATTTTCTTTCAATAATGAGAACAGCTTGGAGATAAGTTATCACAGAAGGAAGTTATCGCCAGCCATAAATTACATGAACAGTCGTGACCAAATATTTTGAGTTCTAAATTGTCGATTTTTAGAAGGATCATCTCGGAGGATGTTTATATCTCATTTTTTACATTAATGATGCTTTTTCCAACATGTTGGGGAACATGTCACAAGGCAAACATGATAACTTAGTGGCTCAGGCAACAAAACAATGAAATTTTGGGTCCTTGGCCAATAAACTCCTCAGATCTCAATACCATTGAGAAACTGTGGTCAATGCTCAAAAAGTGGGTGAACAAGCACAAACATAGAAATTGTGGTAGACTCTGAGCATTGATTGGGCAGGAAGGAATTGTCATCAGTCAGGATTTGGCCTAGCACCACACTGTTGTTTTGGCTGATGCTTGATATAACAATCCTATTTGATTCTTGTAGTTGTGGTTCTGTCCAGTCTGGAAGCTACGGGGTTAATCTTGCTCTATTGATTTCTGTCTGCTGTCAGCACTTGGTGGTGCTGTTATATGTAAACCAAAGAAATCCAAGGTCCAAACTGTTACGGAGTGGGTACAGACAAGGTCACTAAAGGCCTTCCAGCATTTTCTTGGGTTTGCCAACTACCATCGTAAATGTATTACATTTTTTTTTCTAAGACTGCCTAATCACTTGCTAGCTTGACCAAGAAAGGGGCAGACCAAGAAGCCAGATGCCATCCATGCCTTCACGCAATTGAAGGAGTATTTCCAATCTGAATCTCTATTGGTCCAGCCTGACTTCGAACATCCTTTCTTAAGGTGGATTTACACGCTATGAGATCACTAAAGCGATCTCGTTGGGGTCACGGATTTTGTGGCACACATCCGGCCGCTTTTGCGATGTCGTTGCGTGTGACACCTATTAGTGATTTTGAATCGTTGTAAAAACGTTCAAAATTGCTAATCGGTGACATGCCCCCCTCTTCCCAATTATCGTTGCTGCTGCAGTAACGAAGTTGTTCCTCGTTTCTGCGGCAGCACACATTGCTGTGTGACACCACAGGAACGAGGAACCTCTCTTACCTGCGTCCCGCCAGCAATGAGAAAGGAAGGAGGTGGGCGGGATGTTCGTCCCGCTCATCTCCGCCCCTCCGCTTTGAATGGGCGGCCGCTTAGTGACGTCGCTGTGACGTCGCGGTGACGCCAAACGCACCTCCCTCTTGAGGGAGGGATTCTTCGGTGAACACAGCGACGTCGCAGAGCAGGTATGTGCGTGTGACGCTGCCGTAGTGATAATGTTCGCTATGGCAGCGATCACCACATATCATTACAACGACGGGGGCGGGTGCTATCGCGCTCGACATCGCTAGCAATTGCTAGCGATGTTGCAGCGTGTAAAGCGGCCTATAGTGGAGGTTGATGTCACACAAATTGGATTGGGACCAGTGTTGTCCCAGGGTACATCGTCTCTCACTCAACTTTGCAAGTGTACCTTCTTTTCGTGAGAAATTTTGCCAGCTAAGAAGAACTATCATATTGGCGATTGTGAATTGTTGGCAATTAAAATGGCTTAAGGGAAATTTTGCCGCTTTCACAAAGGTGCCAAACATAAGGTCACAGTTATTACTGGCCACAAAAATCTTATGCATATTGAGTCCACCAAAAGATTAAATCCTAGCAAGCTAGATGGGCCTCATTCTTCTCTCGGTTTGATTTTCCAGTGACATTTATAACTGGAACAAAAAACATCAAAGCCAAAGTTTCTGGCCTAACCACAGACTCAGAACAAGTCCCCATTGTAGCTGAGGGTATAGTTGTACCCATGGTCTCTCTAGATCTTATTGAGAAGATTTAAAAAAATAAAAAAAATCAAGAATTATCCAGACAATACATCTTCTCAAAAAGTATTTGTACCTCCCCAGTTTCGTCTACGAGTACTCCAGCAGTTTCATGATTCTGTCTTTCAGGTTATCCTGAGATTAGCAATACAATCTGACTAATAACCATAAATTTTGGTGGTCAACTACTGTTCGAGATTGTGGAGAATATGTTAATGGTTGCAAAATTTGTGCCTGAGCAAAAACTTCCTGAATCTGCCCAGCAGTCGTTACACACTTCAAAAAAATTCTTGAACCTACCTCTCCATGGATTTCATTATTGACCTACCGCCCCCAAAGAAAAAACTGTAATTTGGGTAGTGGCAGATAGATTTTGCAAAAAGCATCTTTTGTTCCCTTGTCTGGGTTGTCAAACTCCCAAACCTTAAGTAAGTTGTTTCTCAAACACATTTTACGTTTACATGGGTTTCCGAAAAATATTATTTCCAATAGAGGAACTCAGCTTGTTTTTAAAATTCTGTAGAACATTCTGTAGTAAAATTAATATTGAACTGGCATTTTCATCAGTTTATCTCCCAGAGACCAATGGTCAAATTGAACATGCCAAACAAACACTCAAGCAATTTCTTTGGC
This sequence comes from Anomaloglossus baeobatrachus, assembly GCF_048569485.1. Taxonomy (NCBI): domain Eukaryota; kingdom Metazoa; phylum Chordata; class Amphibia; order Anura; family Aromobatidae; genus Anomaloglossus; species Anomaloglossus baeobatrachus. Next base: position 745,759,578 of record NC_134354.1, read on the forward strand.
GTTATGTCCCTGACCATCAGGCTGATTGCACAGACGATTTTCCATTAGCTGAGTTTGCCATAAATAATCGATATCTGGAATCCATTAAGACATCTCTATTATTCTGTAGTCTTGGGTATCAATGATGTTTTGGTTCCTTTTGAAGCTTGTCTGGTCTCAAGTCAGAGAAAACCTGAAAAGTGCACAGACCTCATGCAGTTATAAGAGGCACATTGATGGGCCAATCTTTGCTACTGGGAACAAGGTGTGGTTATTTCTTAGAAATATCAAACTCAAGGTTCCCTCTGCTAAGTTGGGTCCCAAGTTCATTGGTTCTCATGAGATTATTGAGATGGTCAATCCAGTAGCCTTTCATTTGAAACTTCCCACATCATTCCAGATTCCCAATAACTTTCAAAATTTTTTCCTAAAGAGATATTATTTGCCGGTGCACACTGTTGATTACCGCCTCCACCTGTCTTGGTTGGAGGCAGCATCAAGTACGAAGTAGAGAAAATCCTTGACTCCAAGATAGTAAGAAGATAGTAAGGCAATCATTGCAGGACCTTCTTTAATGGAAAAGCTATGGGCCAGAGAAAATATTGTGGGTGTCAGCTAATGACATCAATGCTTACAAATGGATCAAAAAGTTCCATTGTTGTTTTCCTAGTAAGAATGGCCCTACAGGCCCCGTCACACACAGAGTTAAATCTTTGGCAGATCTGTGGTTGCAGTGAAATCATGGACATATTGTTCCATTTGTACACAGCCACAAATCTGGCACTGATTGTCCACAATTTCACTGCAACCACAGATCTGCCGCAGATTTATCTCTGTGTGTGACAGGGCCTTAAGTGTCAAGAGGCCCCTCGTAAGGAGAAGGAGTACTGTATAGAGATGAGCGATCATTAAAATTCTCTGGTGCTTGGTCCTCAAGTTGAGCGATCAGATGCTTGAAAGTGCTCAACTCCAGTAGCGAGTATAATGGAAGTAAATGATTGGGCAGTTCAGCTCTCCTTCCACATATACAGCCAGCCATACAGAGAGCATTTCTGGGGGAAGGACGGTGTTTTTTTTTTCTTTTGACGCACAACATCCGAAAAAATTGCTTGAAACCCAATGAGAGCCATTCAGAGACTGCAAATATCTCTCCCTGGGGTGCCTGCACACATCATACAGTGAATAAAGCCTGTGCGTTGTGGTAATTGTTTCACAGACAAAGCATCTGGGCATGCGTGAAAAATCAGCCGAGTTCCGCAAGTACTAGAGCACCCCAATACTTGTCGAGGATGCTCGCCCATCAGTAGTACTGTAATATCTGTACTGGTTCCTGCTTTGGCTGCTAGGTGGCACCATACTTTTGTTGCATATGATGCTTGAAATAACAATCCTATTTTATTACTGAGACTTGTGGTTCTGTCCAGTCTGATAGCTGTAGGGTTAATCTTGTTGTCTTGATTTCTTTCTGCTGTCAGCACTGGGTGGGGCGGTTCTATATAAACTCCAGAGAAAAAGCTCCCACTTCTAGTTAATAGAGATTCAATCTTGGTTTGTGCCTCTGTCCTGAACTACTGTAGTTTGACCTGATTTTCTTGTTCATTGACCTCTGCTTGACATTTGAGTACCCTCTTGTTGTTGATTCTGTTCCTGACGTGACCTCCTGGATTTGACGTGGCTTCCAGACTATCCTTTTTTACAGCTTGCACCAGCATCTGATTCTGTGGCTCTTACACAGGGACCTCTGTTTAAGTTCAGATCCCTGTACAGGGGTTAAAGCGTGAAGGCCAGGTCAACCCGTGGGTTCTAGGAAACGGAGTAGCTTGCACCAAGCCGGTTCAAGGTAGCCATTTTGGAGCTGCCAGGTGACTACTAACTGTGCAGGCGTGACACAGATATCTTGAAAAATAAGGATTTACACTGTAAATATTGGGTCTTTGCATACTCTTGATGCATTTCAAAATAAAAGTTTAAAAACGTCTGAAATACTTATAATTGTACTTCAGTATTGAGTTGCAAAATGTCAAAAAATTTCAGGACAGTCGATAAAAGTGGGACCCTTTTTCCATGTTTGTAAAAAAAACATTAAGGCGTCTATGATTTCCTTGAATCTGAAGAAACTTATACAGATAATTTTGACTGTAATTATCATCATTGCAGTTTATAGTGACTGCAGCTGACACCTTCATATCAGAATTATCGGCATATATCATTTATAATCACAATTATTTATTATGGTTTACCAATGTGTCTGCAAAAATATTGTCTGTTTGATCTTTTTGATAAAATGTCAAGAAAAAATGAAAAGTCAAGTTGGCAACTCTGCTTCAATAACCTAAGTAACAACCCACTAAAAGATCTACAGAAACTGAAGCAGCAAATTTTGTGAAAGCCAAAATTTGTGTCATTCTCAAAACGTTTGGTCTCAACTGTAGAATTCCATGCCGACTTAAGTAAATTATCTATATACCGTATTTTTCGGACTATAAGATGCACTTTTTTCCCCCAAAATTTTTGGGGAAAGTGGGGGGTGCGTTTTATAGTCCGATGGCTGCGGGGAAGGGGTGTGCAGTGGTGGTGGAGCGGGTCATCAGAGGCAGGAGCAGGCTGTAGCAGCACCTACCGTGATGACGTAGTCCCCCTCACTAGCCTCATTTCATATTCACTGTATACCGACGCCCATCATCTCTCAACCCTGAAGCTGGTGCTGAGAGGTAGGCGGGGAGGTGTGTGCATACTAAACAGCCGGCCCACGTGATCATCCCGTACTCCTACAGCTTCAAGTGAACATGTGTGGCTATTTTCACTGCCCCCCCGCGTGTCATCATCAGCGCGGGGGGCAATGAATAAGTATACTCACCGGTCACCGTTCCCTGCAGCATCACGATGACCTCCTGTCTGCCTGCCCGCTGATGTGTGTGGAGAGCAATGCGCACAGCAATGTCGCCATCGCTGTGCGCACGGCTCCACACAAGTTAGCGGCGCTACTGCTGGAATAGACAGGAAGACGAGCGATGCTGTGTGGAGTGAGGAAAGGTGAGTAAAAATGTTTAGGTTTTTATGTGTGCCACAGAATGCTAGCCATATACAAGGATGAGGACATATTCCAGGATGGGAGCACATACCAGGATGGGGGTATTTATCAGGATGGGGGTATTTATCAGGATTGGGATATTTATCATAATGGGAGTATTTATCTGCATGGGGCTATACCAGGATGGGGACAAATATATAAGGATGGGGATAATATAGAAAGCAGGAGGATTATTACCAGGATGGGGTACCTTAGTAGAGAATTTGGGACATTACCCCCAGAACAGTGTCAGCAGCAGATCATCGCCCCATAACAGTGTTTCATGACCACATTTTTTGCTTAAAATTTTATTTTCCTATTTTCCTCCTCTAACACCAGGGTGCATCTTATGGTCCAGTGCGTCTTATAGTCCGAAAAATACGGTAATACACAGACAAGCCCATTCCACCAAAATGAAGGCTACTGCTTTCAGCAGAACACTCCTCCAGCTCATAGAGGGGAGTCTTGAGCATAGATCCCGTCTATCCTGTCTATATGTCATAAAAAGCTTTAAAAAGTGACTAAAACAATAAAAAACAATATATTTAACTATATAAAAATTCCAAGAAAAAATGCAAAAATGTATTGGCTCATAATTCATTTACTATTTTATCTATATTCACTATATAGCTAATCATAAGTATGGAAATAATAAATTATATAGACACAAAATAGAATACAAGGGAATTTGTTCTTGCTAAATTGTTTTGTGTATTTTGTGTATTATGTAAACTAATACTAAGGCTGTTTTCACAAAGCTATAAAGACATTCTGTTCATCTATTCTGTTTTAGGAACTAATAAATGGAATAGATGATCTGTAGCATCATTGCAAAAGGAAGCAGAGGGATCCCACTGATTTGAGAAGTCCTTCTGGGTTTCCCATCTATTAGAACAGAAGAAAATGTTCTGCATTCAGGACTATTTGGTGTTCACTTTTTAGAATAGACGAACAAAGTTTTTTCGCCGGCGATGCACCATGGACTTGAGGATTATTTTAAAATTGCGAGTTTTATTAAATAACAATCATTCCATCGGTCAACAGTAAAAAACCCACTCTATGCAGAGAGGGGAACACGTTCTACGCGTTACAACCACCACAGTCGTCTTAGTCATGATCAAGTCCGTGGTGAAAAAAACGGAGAAAAAAACTTTGTCTTTTCTATTGCCATACGCCACAAAACGTGCACCTCCGAGCTGAAGCAGCAACGGAATGCAAGAGCATACAAGGGTGAGCTGACTCAAACTGTGTGTTTTCCACTTTTTAGAATGGGACAGACAGACTCCGTAAAATGCCATTGGGGCCCCTCTGTTGCTATTTACATAACTGATTAAATGGATCGCTTTTTGCATTTGTGTGTTCCTAAACAGAACAGACAAACAATTTCTGAAAAGACATCTGAATGGAGCCTAACATGCAACTCCCGGTAAAGAATGAAAAGTCAAATTTTTACTGTCTTTAGAAATGTCCTAAAGTGCTTAGGCTCTGATAAAACAACAGACCCCAGTTGGTTCAGCAGAGAGCAATCCCATTTGTAGTTGAGTTTGTATTCACTTTACATAAGGATCTATTTCCAATGCCTTTAGTCAGTGAGTGAGCAAGTTCGGGACTTGGACACTTTTTTATTCAGGGTTGTGTTCATGGAAAACAAACAATATTTTTACAAAGTGCATTTGTTGAACATATCCACAGAACCCGAAAGATCCAAAGCATACTAAAAGAGTTTCCTTTAGGATAGTGTTAGAGATAGGGATGATCGAATACCTCAAATATTCGGCTTCGCAAATATTTTCCGAATACCTCGCCACTATTCGATGCACAATGTAAGTCTATGGGAAGCCCGAATAGTACCGAATACTTGTTATTCGGGTTTCCCATAGACTTACATTGCGCATCGAATATTCGCGAGTAGTGGCGAGGTATCCGGAAAATATTTGCGAAGCCAAATAATTGAAGTATTCGATCATCCCTAGTTAGAAGTTAAATATATTTTATATTTTTTTTGCTGTGTCACATTACATAGTACACTGCACTACATAAAGGCCTATAAAATGGAATACATCAGGAAATATCTGATGTAATGTTGATTGGGCCCAAGCTGGCAACATAAAATGGTAAAAAAAATAATGTAGAAGGACTGTATAATTTGCCGATCCAGAGTAATGAAAGGGTCACAGACAATGTGCAGTGCCGTGAATTCATTTAGACATTTTTAAACATTACACCCACAAACTTATTTGTATTTTATGTGATATAGCAACACAATGTAGCAAGTATTTGTGAAAGCTAAATGAAATGATACAGGGTCTTCCAAATATTCAAAAAATATAAATCTGAAAATTGTGCTGTGCATTTGTCTTCAGCCCCCCTAAGTCAATACTTTGTAGGACCACTTTTTACTGCAATCACTCCTGCAAGTCTCTTTTGGTATGTATCTACCAGCTTTACAAATCTAGAGGCTGAAGTTTTTTGCCCATTCTTCTAATATTCTTCTAAAATAGCTCTAGCTCAGTGAGATTGGATGGAGACGTCTGAGAACAGCAATTTTAAAATCTTGCCAGAGATTCTCAATGGGATTTAGGTCTGCACTGTGGCTGGGCCATTCACGTACATAAATATACTTTGATCTAAACCATCTATTGTAGCTCTGGCCATATGTTTACGGTCATTCTCCTGCTGGAAGGTGAACCTACCACCAGTCTTGTGTCTTTTGTAGCCTCCAACAGGTTTTCCCTTAGGATTGACCTATATATAGCTCCATCCATCTTCCCATAAACTCTGACCAGGTTCCCTGTCCCTCCTGAAGAAAAGCCACCCCACAGCATGAGGCTGCCACCACCATGTTTGATGGTGGGAATGGTGTTTTCTGGTGATGTGCAGAGTTTTCCCTCTAGAAATAACGTTTTGCATTTAATCCATAAAGTCCTCATCTGACTTTAGCACCTTCTTAAACATACTAGCTGTGTCGCCTACATGACCTTTTGAAAACTGCAAACAGGACTTCATAAGGCTTGCTGTCAAAAATGTGTTTCTTGTCACTCTTTCACAAAGGCCAGATTTGTGGAGTATACGACTAATAGTTGTCCTGTGGATAGATTCTCCCACCTAAGCTGTGGATCTTTGTAGCTCCGAAAGAGTGACCATGGGCCTCTTTGCTGCTTCTCTAATTAGTGTTCACCTTACTTGGGATGTCAGTTTAGGAAGACGGCCATGTCTTGGTAAGTTTGCAGTTGTGCCATATTCCTTCCATTTTTGGATGATGGATTGAACAGTGCTTGGGCTATTTTTTATAACCTATCCTGCTTTAATCTTCTCCACAACTTTATCCCACACCTGTCCAGTGTCTTCCTTGCGTTTCATGATGCTGTTTGACCTACAATGTTCTAAAACAAACCTCTGAGGCCTTCACAGAACAGCTGTAGTTAAACTGAGAATAATTTACACATAGGTGGACTCAATTTACTAATTAGGTGATTTCTAGAGAGAACTGGACTCTCAGGATTTTATTTAAGAGTATCAGACTACAGGGGGTTGAATTCAAATGGACGGCACAATTTGGAGATTTAGACTTTTTAAAAAATGAGAAAAACATTTTTCCTTTTCCTTTACAATTCACAAATACTTGTTATTTAGTGTTCGTATATCACATAAAATCTCAATAAAATATATTGTTTAACTTAAAAAAATTTGGAAAAGTTCAAAGGGTATGAATACTTTTTAAAGGCACTGTACCTGGTGTTCTATGACAGATAACAGGTAAGTGTCAGAATTACTGATGACCTGGGGAGTTAAGGGAGTTAATGTCAAAATTATTGATGTACGATTTACGAAATTTAATGTAAGGATCTTTGGTGTTCTACAGCACTGGAGAGGTTACGGAAACTACGATTCACTAGGCAATTGCAGGGGATGGTTCCAAGTTGAGGACTCTAAAGGGGTTCATATTTCTTTTCTGGGTCCAGTGAGCTCAGCTTCCTCTTTCAGCTTTGTACTAATCATAAAGATGAATTCATGGAAGGGGATACAGAGGGTGGAGCAGCGATATCTGTACAGCTATACCCCTGATGTGTCCTCTCTGTGATTGGGCAGAACGATTTAAGAGAGCTGCCCAATCATTAAGTGGGAAGTGCAGAAGATCTGTCCAGGAGCAAACTTTTCGGAGCAGAGGAAAATTTAAAGCTCTGTGCCCTACCATTGAGGCTCAATTTCTATTGGTACATTATCCCCTAAAAGAAGTAGTGAGATATTTAGTTTAATTATATAATATAATAAGTTCTATTCCCATCAAACATATAATCAAAATGTATAGCTCTTTAAAATTCACAAGAATAAACTAGAAATAACATTGGTACTGAATATTATGGTAATCAAAGTACAAGATGTATAAAAATAATGTTAAATAAGAAAAATGACTAAATAAATATCTAATAAGAAACATAATATTACAATAAACATGTCAATAAATATAAAAATAAGAAATCATAGCATGCTAAATAAAAAAAAACCATTCTTTTCATTGAGTTTAGTATATAATAGCCATTTTTGGGGAATTATTTATATGCAGAATACTAAACAATAACTCAATTTGTGGAAATAGATTTTCCTATCTTACTATTGTGTTTAAAATGAACCATAAATCAGTTCAGAGAGCTATATATTTATTATGTTAAAAATAAGTTTAAAAAAACATACTTTTTAGATATGCTAATTTATCAGCAAACTCTAAGTATGCATGGAAAAATAGAAAAAATTTGTAGAAAATCTATAAAAAATATTTTTTCAATGCAGATGTCTATAAGCAACATACACTGTACATCTGCAGCCAAGAAAATACGGAACCACTGAGCACTGAATTTCTCAATACTGAAAGCTTTTTTCATAGCAAGCATAACCAATAGACAGACAGGTCACAGCACTGCACTACACATGGCATCGCCCACTCACTGTAGTAGACCCTAGGTCCTACCCCTAAATCTTAACACT